>NC_058085.1:338781868-339011211 GCF_014858855.1 Bufo gargarizans | reverse complement strand
CAGCTGAGAAGCTCTGACAGAGGCCTTTCAGAACCCCTCCTTGAGTTCTGTGTTGTGGTATTCAGCTCCTCCTCTCGTTAGCCTCTCTCAGCTGTCATGTGTTGGACTAATTGCTTCCCTTTAAATTCTCCCCAGAAGGCTTTTCTGGGCGGCTTATACTACTTCCTGGAGTGTGTGTGCACGCTGACTCTGTCTCCTTTGCTTCAAAGCTAAGTGTTGTACCTTTATCTGTTATTTCTGTTTGCTGGATCCCAGGTGACCCTGACTCCCTCCGTATCTTGTGTAGGGAGCCGGTGGTCGTGTCCCCTCACTATTGTAGGGTGCTCAGGGCTTTATAGTCAAGGTTCGTGGATATGCAAACCTCCACCATTCGGATCTTTGCATAGGCTGAGCAGCCAGGGAAAGTGCCAGGTCTTCTGCAGGGGTCTCCCTTGGTTCCTTAGTTTTTGGATCCAGCGAGTCGTTTATACATGTTGCTTTGCCTTGTTTCCTGTACACCGTCCGTGACATTATAAGCCGCCAAAACCGTCTCAAGCATGGATCCGGTTTCACTTTTGGCTGAACGCTTCCAGGGTCTTTCATTGGAGGTAGCTGATCTCCGTAAGACTTTTTCTCAGCTTCAAGTGACCGGTTCAGCTTGCGTTCATGGAGTTTGTTCTGAGCCTAAGATCTCGCTCCCGGATACGTTCTCCGGGGGTAGTGAGAATTTTGTGCGTTTTAGAGAGGCTTGCAAACTCCATTTTCGCCTTCTTCCCCATTCCTCTGGTGATGAGGAACGGAGGGTGGGGATCATTATATCGCTGCTCAGGGTAACGCTCAGTCCTGGGCCTTTTCGCTGCCGGAGGGGGCACGGCCTCTCGTTCAGTGGATGAATTCTTTTTAGCCCTGGGTCAGATATATGATGATCCGGATCGTATTGCTCTGGCTGAGTCTAGACTACGTCTATTATGCCAGGGTAAACAATCCGCAGAAATATACTGCTCAGAATTTCGGAGATGGGCAGCTGATACTGGTTGGAATGATGCTGCACTCCGAAGTCAATTTTGCCATGGTCTTTCAGAGGGATTGAAAGATGCATTTGCCTTTCATGAGGCCTATTTCTTTGGACTCTGCTATGTCTCAGGCCGTTCGTATTGACAGGCGTCTTAGAGAGAGAGGAGAGTCTCCCTTCCTGTCATACTCAGTCCCAGGACAGTGCAGCGGTCCATTCTGTGCGCAGGGGTCTCAGTCGCTGTCAGCCCCTTCTGAGCAGGAGCCCATGCAGCTGGGGTTGATTGCTTCTGACAATAGAAGATTCAGCCGCATGGGAGGGTTTGTTTTTGTTGTGGAGTATAAATCATTTGGCAAATATTTGTCCCTCTAGGAGATTCAGGCAGTTTTCTATAATAAAGATGCAGTTTTCTGGGAGTAATAAAGAAACAAAGGAAAAAATCTTTTAAAAATGTTCCGTCTGTTACTATTGGCAGGGTTGAGGCGGAAATTGAAGGTTTTCCGTTTGCTTGTAGTTCCCGTTTTGTCCTGCCGGCTAGGGTGGCGCTAGAGAGCAAGAACATTTTTTGTGAGATTTTTGTGGATAGTGGAGCAGCGGTCAATCTCATTGATAATCAATTTGCGATAACTCATGGTTTCCAGGTGCGCACTTTGGGAAAGGATATTCCTGTTTTTGCTATCGATTCCGCTCCACTTTCTCAGAAATCATTAAAGGGCATAGTTCACAATATCCGTTTAATTGTGAGTGATGCTCATGTTGAGGATGTGTCATGTTTCGTCCTTAGCGGTTTGCCTACCCCTGGTGTTGGGGCTGCCCTGGCTCACTAAGCATAACCCCACCATTGATTGGCAAGCGAGGCAAATAAATGGTTGGAGTGACTTTTGCAGAGAGAATTGCCTCATGACATCTGTTTCTGAGGTTGCTACTAAGACTGTACCATCTTTTCTCTCTGAATTTTCGGATGTCTTCTCTGAGAGTGGAGTTCAGGATTTGCCCCCGCACAGGGAGTACGATTGCCCTATTAATCTCATCCCAGACGCCAAGCTGCCTAAATCTCGTTTATACAATCTTTCCCAACCTGAGAGGATCGCTATGCGTGCTTATATCTCTGAGAGTCTGAGAAGGGACACATACGACCCTCGAGTCACCTGTTGCCGCTGGTTTTTTTCTTTGTTAAGTAAAAAAGATGGTTTCTTTAAGACCTTGTCTGGATTTTCAGGGAGCTGAACAATATCACAATTTGTGACCCTTATCCGCTTCCTCTGATCCCGGACCTATTTAACCAGGTTTGTTGGAGCTAAAGTCTTTTCCAAATTAGATTTAAGAGGGGCATACAACCTGGTCAGGGTCAGAGAAGGGACGAATGGAAGACGGCCTTCAATACCCCTGAGGGCCATTTTGAAAATTTAGTTATGCCTTTTGGTTGATGAATGCCCCAGCCGTTTTTCAGCATTCGTGAAAAGCATTTTTTATCATTGATGGGAAAATTTGTATTGGTGTATTGGATGACATTTGATTTTTTCTCCCGATTTCAAAACTCAATAAGGAACATTTACGTCAGGTCTTGCTCATCCTGCGGGGAGAATAAATTATATGCGAACTGGAAAAAATGTGTGTTTACGGTTCCAGAAATTCAATTTCTGGGGTTTCTTCTCTCCGCTTCTGGTTTTCGCATGGACCCCGAGAAGGTCCGCGCTGTGCTTGAGTGGAGCTTCCTGAGAATCAAAAGGCGCTGATGCGTTTTTTGGGCTTTGCCAATTATTACAGGAAGTTCATTTTGAATTATTCTTCTATTGTTAAACCACTCACTGATATGACCAGAAAGGGGGTAGATTTTTCTTCTTGGTCAGTAGAGGCGCGTAAGGCTTTTTCTGATATCAAGGAGAGTTTTGCTTCCGCTCCCATCTTGGTGCAACCTGATATTTCTTTACCCTTCATAGTTGAGGTTGATGCTTCTGAGGTGGGTGTGGGGGCGGTCTTGTCTCAGGGTTCCTCTCCTGCCAATTGGCGACCGTGTGCCTTTTTCTCAAGAAAACTCTCCTCCGCAGAGAGAAATTACGATGTGGGAGATAGGGAATTGTTGGCCATCAAGAGCGCGTCAATCAGAATCTGGAGACATATCTGCGTTGTTTTGTGGCGGAGAATCAAGAGGATTGGTGTTCTTTTTTGTCCCTTGCTGAGTTTGCTTTAAATAACCGTCGTCAGGAGTCCTCTGATAAGTCACCATTTTTTGGTGCATATGGGTTTCATCCACAGTTTGGGACTTTCTCGGGAGAGGGGTCTTCTGGTTTACCTGATGAGGACAGATTCTCCTCGTCTTTGTCATCTATTTGGCAAAAGATTCAAGATAATCTAAAGAGCATGAGTGAGAGATATAAGCGTGTGGCTGATAAGAGACGTGTGCTTGGTCCGGACCTGAATGTTGGTGATCTGGTGTGGTTGTCTACCAAGAATATCAAATTGAAGGTTCCCTCCTGGAAGTTGGGTCCTAGGTTTATTGGGCCTTACAAAATCCTGTCTGTCATCAATCCTGTTGCATACCGTCTTGATCTTCCTCAGACTTGGAAGATCCATAATGTTTTTCATAAGTCCTTATTGAAACCTTATGTTCAACCCATTGTACCCTCGCCTTTGCCTCCTCCTCCGATTATGGTTGATGGGAATCTTGAATTTCAGGTCTCTAGGATTGTGGATTCTCGTCTTGTCCGCGGTTCTCTTCAGTACCTTGTTCAGTGGGAGGGGTATGGTCCTGAGGAGAGGATGTGGGTCCCAGTGACGGACATTAAGGCCTCTCGTCTCATCAGGGCTTTCCATAGGTCCCATCCTGAGAAGGTGGGTTCTGAGTGTCCGGAGTCCACTCGTAGAGGGAGGGGTACTGTCACAACCAGACAGCTGAGAAGCTCTGACAGAGGCCTTTCAGAACCTCCTCCTTGAGTTTCTGTGTTGTGGTATTCAGCTCCTCCTCTCGTTAGCCTCTCTCAGCTGTCATGTGTTGGACTAATTGCTTCCCTTTAAATTCTTCCCCAGAAGGCTTTTCTGGGCGGCTTATACTACTTCCTGGAGTGTGTGTGCACGCTGACTCTGTCCTCCTGTTTGCTTCAAAGCTAAGTGTTGTACCTTATCTGTTATTTCTGTTTGCTGGATCCCAGGTGACCCTGACTCCCTCCGTATCTTGTGTAGGGAGCCGGTGGTCGTGTCCCCTCACTATTGTAGGGTGCTCAGGGCTTTATAGTCAAGGTTCGTGGATATGCAAACCTCCACCATTCGGATCTTTGCATAGGCTGAGCAGCCAGGGAAAGTGCCAGGTCTTCTGCAGGGGTCTCCCTTGGTTCCTTAGTTTTTGGATCCAGCGAGTCGTTTATACATGTTGCTTTGCCTTGTTTCCTGTACACCGTCCGTGACAAGAACAGGTGCACAATCAATAAGTAAGGCTCGTCCCTATCTGAAAAAAGAAGACATTGCATTTGTTCTGTGTTCTCCCATTTACTGGTTTTAGGATGAAAAAAAGAAAGTTCTTTATTTGGGTTGTGACTTGTCTCTGTGTTCAGATTGCTATTACTGCACTATAATCAGCGATCATGAGGATGGAGGGTATCAAAACATAATCCTAGCATGAGAGTGAGTCCACGGTGATTGACGGCAAAGCAGTGAATAGATGATGTTACCTGAGATCATCATCGTCAAATACAGTGAAGCCAATATTTGGATAAAAAGGAGATGGTGCCATGAGGGACCATCGAGAACATTAAGGGGCAATGATTATGGTTGGAAGCAGTTATATTTCCTTGTGTGTCATCTATGCCTTGTTCTTACCATTCTACCAGGGATCCACCCTTTACTCTGAGTCTATAAATTATGTGGTAGTTAGACATTTTTCACGCCTTGCAAGCAGCTGAAAGAGGTCTAGGGAGAATGTAAAATACTATGCAATTGGCCGGTAATATGTAAAATGGTAAGCAGGCCTAGTCTCTCAGCAGATGCACTTCCTAAACCTTTTGTATTCACAATAGATTTCATCTAAGTAGCGGTTGGAGGTTTCATAGACTCATCGACATAAAAAAAAAAAGAAAGAAATAAACCTATACAAAGTGATACAATGAGAAATCCCTTTTATCTTGCACTGTAAATCCCGTCTTAATTGCCACAAGGCTTTCTTTTAATATCTTTCACCATGTACTTGAGGAAGGCCTCCCGTATATCAAGAACAGTCTCATGACAATAAGGCTTCCACATTATGGAGCTACATGTCTGACCCCTCCCAGTTATGCCATAGTGTTGCCCTCGGATGAGTATATTACAGTGAGGTTGAAGGTACTTTAATAATACTGTATAAGTGATTTAGTTGATGTGTAGAAATATTGATCACGGGAGCTCCAGGTCATGTGCTTGCTGCCTGCAAAGAATTTTAATCATGAATTTCTCAGTCTTTACATATTGATCTTGACGAGGTGTTTGCGTTTATTTCCCTACTTTTTCTAAGCAGAAGTCTAAGCGCTTTTAGTGGCCTTTTTTAAAAATTTTGCAACACTTTGTAACATTCTGTGCAGGTCCTATAGAGAATTCTCACCACCACAATTTATAGAGTCAAAGCCCATATAGGTCAAACAAATTACTTTATTGTATCAATTAATTAATTACATACATATAAAAACAGACAGTTAAAATAGCAATAGAGGAACAGAATAAAAGAGGGGAAGGGCATGTCAGTCAATACGTTGCAAACTAGATTAATGTCCTCAAATCGACAATACATACGTAGAGTGATCCTGTAATATGGTCTAGAAGAAAATGAGTAACATATCAATAAAAAAGTAGCAAAGGAGAATTTCAAACTGCTCACCCGCATGTATACCAGAACCTCACATCTCAACGCACATTTCGCACAATACAGCTTCTTCGGGAGATGCCTACAATTCTATGTGAAAAAACACTATACCCACAGCATGCTGCAAACCCAAAAACCCCTAAAGATACTGTGCATGTAGTCTTTATAATAATTCACTACATACTTTAACCCCTTAGCGACTGTTCACTGTCTTTTGAAGATGCAGCGGTGTACTGTAGTAGCAACGTCACTGCAGTATAGGGGAGTTAACAGGTTCCACTCCAGCGCTAAGAACCAGCTGTTAGTAATAGCTGTGGTTCTTAGTGCAGTCTCCTTCTTCAACGTTGAGGCCAGAGGAAGCTCTGATCCAGGCTGTCAAACCTTTAATTGCCATGGCCCATACAGTGTCATAATTAAAGGGGACTCCCTTTACAATTAAACCACTAGGTTTCCTAGTGACCCAGTTTGCAGAAACTTTTTGTCCTCTTCTCCAGATCTGTGTCTTCACTCAATCCTGCGTCTGAACTCTACAGGCAGTTCTTTCCCCCTCAGGGTTTGGTTTTTGCTCTGATATGCATTGTGAGCTGTGAGACCTATATTATATACACAGGGAAGGCAGAGTTGAACCAGCGCAGACAAGGGAAGGGAGATCTGCCGTCTGCTCAGTGTATAAATGAAAGCAACATGTGGTAAGAGGACCCCTTTGTGCTGCAGGAGATTAACACTTTAGGGGAAGGGCTCTGGTTACTGACACTTTTGGGGGGCTATTGTTACTGGCTAGTGAGGGCAGGCGGGATTAGCCTCAGGGTGAGGGCAGTGGCGGCCATCTTAACTGAATAGTGAAATTGCAGTTTTATGCAGACTGGTTGCTAAGGGCTGAATCTTTTTAAATATGGGGTAAGTCAGTCTAATAGTAACTGATTCTGGAATATCATGTTATTAGTAACTACATATATGAAAATTGAAATTAGGGTCTAAGTGTGACATTTATCCTTTAAAAGGCCAAATCTGTGCAAAGATGTGGATTCATTGTCATTTTCTGTCAGGTAGTCACACGTTGTGATGGCAAAGGCAAAAAAACTCTCCCTTTTTGAACGTGGTCGGGTTGTTGAACTGCATAAGCAGGGTCTCTCACAGCGCGCCATCGCTGCTGAGGTGGGACGCAGTAAGGCAGTCATTTGGAATTTCTTAAATGATCCTGAGGGTTATGGAACAAAAAAGTCAAGTGGAAGACCCCAAAAAATGTCATCAGCACTGAGCCAGAGGATCCAATTGGCTGTCCGTCAAGACACTGGACAGTCCTCGACTCAAATCAAGGCCCTTACTGGTGCTGAGTGCAGCCCCATAACCATCAGATGGCATCTGAGACCGAAGGGCTTCAAAAACAAAAAACGTCTTCAAAGACCTCGTCTCCTTGAACGCCACAGAACTGCTCGTTTGGACTTTGCAAGAGAGCACCAAACATAGAACATTCAAAAGGTGGAAGAAAGTTTTATTCTCTAATGAGAAAAAATGTAACCTTGATGGTCCTGATGCTTTCCAATGTTATTGGCATGACAAGCAGATCCCACCTGAGATGTTTTCTACGCGCCACAGTGGAGGGGGTGCCATAATGCTCTGGGGTGCTTTTTCCTTCAGTGGAACAATGGAGCTTCAGGAAGTGCAGGGGCGTCAAACGGCTGCTGGCTATGTCCAGATTTTGCAGAGAGCATTCCTCATGACTGAGGGCGCTCGTCTGTGTGGTAACGACTGGGTTTTTCAACAGGACAACGCTACAGTGCACAATACCCGCAGGACAAGGGACTTCTTCCAGGAGAATAACATCACTCTTTTGGCCCATCCTGCGTGTTCCTCTGATCTAAATCCAATTCAGAACCTTTGGGGATTGATGGCAAGGGAAGTTTACAAAAATGGACAACAGTTCCAGACACTAGATGGCCTTCGTGCGGCCGTCTTCACCACTTGGAGAAATGTTCCCACTCACCTCATGGAAACGCTTGCATCAAGCATGCCAAAACAAATTTTGGAAGTCATAAACAATAACAGCGGAGCTACTCATTACTGAGTTCATGTTTGGAAGTTGGATTTCTGTTTTGGGGGGTTTAGTTTTTTTGGGAGGTGTGGTCCTAAACTTTTGATCAGCGGAAAACAGCCTGTTTCAGTTTATTCGTTGTTTTCATTAAATTGAATGCTCACTCCCATTTCTTCTTGTTGCATGTTGAAGCTCTACTTGGAACCTTGTTAAGATTCAGCCATGCTAAATATGATTTTTTGCCATTTTTCAAGTGGTCTTAAACTATTGATCAGGACTGTATATCAAAACCTAATAAAATGTATTTGAAAAAAAGACTATGAAAGCAATAGATGGCGCTGTTCATGAGTCATGAACAGCACCATCGATTGGATTCATAGTCTTGTCACAAGACTATGAAACCAGTAACATATAAAGCATCATTAATACTTACATAAAGACGCACTAACATGAAACTACACGACAATAAAATCCACAGGAACTCAGAGACACTGTATACCTCCAGGAATACCTATAATAAAAAGAAAACTTTAAACCACATCACCTATATAGAAGGAGGGAGGGTTAGGGGAAGAAGGGAAATGTTTAGGGAAAGGATTATTGCACTGTTTATATGTGTTTTATCTTTGTTTTTACTGCACATATTTGTAAAAAAGGAATATGACCTGTAATTTGATCCAATATGTACCTTTGAATGTAAATGTGCAAATTATATCAAAACCTAATAAAATGTATTTAAAAAAACCCACTATGAAACCAATAGATGTCGCTGTTCATAAGTCATGAACAGCTTCATCTATTGGATTCATAGTCTTGTCATAAGACTATGAAACCAATAGATGGCGCTGTTCATGAGTAGTATTGATTGCGAATATTCTAATCGCAAATTTTTATCGCAAATTTTCCATGCAAATGGTGTTTCAGCTGAAAAACAAGCAGATTCAGCTAATTTGCATATGCTCACGATTATGCAAATGAGTTTACATGAAAAAAAACTGTATAAAAAAGGTTATTGAATATTATGTTAGGACAATAAGAAAACTTTTTGTCACCCTAATGATATTGATCTAGGTGTGCAGGTCCACCCAAGCCATTCAACATTTATGAAGCAACTTTGAGGCTTACTGGCTCTCAGTCAGATAAGAGATGGTTTTGAATGCCTTTTAGTGCATAAGGCTGCCATTGTAAGATATGCTGACTGTTATCTGTCTCATGGATAGATTGTTGGCTTGCACATACCCGGCTTTTGGCATATATCCTTTGTGTGGTTGTCTATTGTATGTCATAGGTAATGGAAGTCCAAGATGCATCCAGACATCCTCCCCATGCTGTTTTCAAACCATTTTTGTGTTGTTTCCATCAATTTAAAAATATATTATTCTTCAGAGCAGGGGGTGCCTGGTTTAATGCTCGGATCTCCCATTGATTTTCATTGTGCTCGAGCATGCACAGTATTCAGCCGAACACTGGGATGTGCGGAGCATAGCGATGCTCAAGCCGAACTGCTGTTCGGCCGAGCATGCTCGCTCAACACTAATTGTGATATATGCCACATTTTAGCTTTTCTCATTGTATTATGTTGGTTTTATTTTGTTACTTTGTACAAAGTGTCAGTAAACACAAGTAGAATAATGTCTCATATATTTAAGGCCATACGGCGTTTCTGCTCTAATGGCATAAATATGTGTTTATCAAATTCATGATTTCCCTGAAGGTTAATGCTCAAGAGTCAATTAAAACTATGTCATAACACGACACTTCTGACAAAGGAAGCCATTGTTGTTTATTGAACTGGGATAAACAACATATTTTCATTTTAGATTTGCTCTCGGTGTGTGTGCCGGGAATGAAAAGAAACGTAAAATTGTGTTCAGTCCAAGAAGATTCCAAACTGTGCAAACAGAAGGAGTCGGCGCCCAGAAGCATATAAACAGAGAATTTAATTCCAAACCCATGTATGGAAAGTAAGTTGCAAGCAATACTTAAAAGATTATTCTTATGTGATATAGAGATAACATAACTGACCTCAGGGACCCCCACCGATCCTAAGAATGAAGGGGGTGCAATGTTGCTTCACTGCTACATCCCCATCACTGTTTTTTCCTGCAAAGAACTGTACCCAGTTCACTTTAATAGATGGGAATAACCTTTTAAAGCACTGGAGGTCAACCGTCCACATTTTGGGGTCTCTAAAATGGTCCTTGATCAGATGATCAAATATCGTGTTAAACAAAGGGCCAGGAAGGCAAATACTCGTGCTGAGCAAAAAGGTACAACAAGAGGATGCAGTTGAGAACAGACATACCAAGGGGATTAATTGGAGGTAAGTACAGCAACTTGAAAGAGCCAAATTATGAGTGACATGGTAGGCTTACCTACCTACCTGCCAACAGTTCTTTTTTTATTTTATAAATGGGTGTGATATCTGTTATGGCGCCCCCTGCTCCTCTTAGAACATCTACGTAATATAGTACAGTGAAGGTGAGATGTATCTTATTGCCTGGCTGGTACAATGGCAGATCTAGGTGATGGAACTGAACTACTGAGCATGTGCGACCACCAGCACTGGACACATTAGCTGGACATTCTGAAAGGCAATCAAAGAAAATCAGGGAGCACCATAACAAGCATGTAACTGCAATAAGGGTATTAGTGGGAGGTAAGTACTGCAACTTGAGAGAGCTAAATTATGAGTGACATGATGGGCTTACCTACCTACTGTACCTGCCAACAGTTCTTTTTTTTTTTATACTTGTTCAAAAATGGGTGGGATTTCTGTTATGGCGCCCCCTGTTTTCCTCTCAGAACATCAAGGTCATATAGTTCAGTGGAGGTGAGATGTATCTTATTGCCTGGCCCGTACAATAGCAGATCCAGGTGAAGGAACTGAACTACTGAGCATGTGCGACCACCAGCACTGGACACATTAGGTGGACATTCTGAAAAGGAATCAAAGAAAAGCAGGGAGCACCATAACAAGTATGTAACTGCAATATCTAGACCAGGGGTTGGCAACCTGTAGCACATGGGGCATGTTTGCTTGGCACAGATCTAGCAAAATGAAATCCACATTGACATGCTCCCTCCACATGATTCAACCCCCTCCATCGCTAACTGCCTCCACTGGCATGGAAAAGCCAATGGCAGCTTGTTCGTTCAGTGAAAGTTACCATGGCTGTTGCACTTGTCCTGTTGCACACACAGCATTGCATGCAGCGTGTATTATTACGCAAGCAATTCTCAAAAATATTCCAAGAAGTGACAGAGGAAAATCCGCCTCACCCCATATAACATCTCCACGAGCTTCTGCTACTTGCAGGTGGAGTTGTATTTTTTCAGCTGATGCTTTGTAACTTTACTATGAATGAGTTTTGTATTGTATTTTTAGATGGTGAGATAACACGCGAGACTCTGCATTACATATTGGTGTCGGAAAGCAGGGGTCTCGTTTTTGTAAAATTTGTTATTATTTTACAAGAGATTATAGACGCGCAGTGTTTATCTAAGATGGAGGCTCCGGATAAGAAGGTCACATTTACAGGAACCTGCCAAACGCTGCCGTCCACATTGCAAGTCTGTCTTATTGTTCTCAGCCAGGACTTGAATGGTGACCTGGAAGGAAGACGTTTGCTTAGAGGAGGTTGATTCCTTTCACAGGGCAGCCCCGCTGTCCGCCTGAAGTAACAATGTATGTAGAATGACAAAGGACATCCCTGTGATCAGACCTCCCGGACCCCGGCAGAGGAAGAGACCCTGCACAAAACAGATTTAACTGGAGCGAGAGGTTAATGATTCACTAGAGCCCTCGACCCACAGCGCAAATCTGCAGTTTTATGAGGCACAGAAAGTCCTTTTTATAAAAACAGAATTTTTTTTGTAACTTGTCCATCATTGACCTCATTGTATACATGGTGCTCATAATTAGTGTTGAGGGAATCGTGGACTTCAATCCGAATTTCAGGATAAATTTGATTCGCCGTGAAGCTGAATTTTTTCGTGCTTCGTAGTAGGCAATCAATTTATTCTGAAAAAGTGCAAAAAAACTAAAAAATCATACTTACCTGCTCCATTTGCTCATGACGTGACAGCCGCCTTCTTTCTTGAAGATCTCGGATGAAATCCCATGCGCGGTGACGTATGACTTCACCACGCCGGCTAGCGTGATGACGTCATCTCGGGCCGTTCAAGATTTTACGCCAGATCTTCAAGCAAGGCGGCCGGCCTGACGTGAGCAAATAGAGCAGGTATGGTATGATTTAAAAAAAAATATTACACCGTGTTATGAACATCAGATGCCGCGATCATGTATGAACGCAGCAGCTGAGGGATACAATGATGCGGAGCCGTGCAATCGCCGCTCTACTCATGAAGCTAATTTTTTTTGTAAAATTTGACGAAGCAGCCAAATTGAATTTTTCAATACTTTGCTCTACAAATAATGTACTTAAATGACAATGCCACCTTAAACAGAAGTCACCAGTGAATGTAAAACCTCAAGTTGTCAGTTTATTACAAACTGCTTAACACCTAATATATATCACTTACTCTTCTATAATGCAATTGTCTGTATTACAGCTGTCACCCAGCTTTCCTATGCTTCTGAAAATCTACCAGCAGTATTACGTTCCCTGCTCCTATATCACTGCATAAAGCCTCTTGAACATGGCCGTTGTGCGGCCGTTCCGTGCATTGGGGACCTCAATCTGCGGTCCCCAATGCACGGGCCCCATCCGTGCGGCTGCAGCGACGAATCCACACCCATTCAACTTGAATGGGTCCGTTATCCGTCCACACCGTAGAAAAATAGAACAAGTTCTATTTTTTTGCGGTGCGGAGGCACAGACAGAACACTCCGTAGTGCTTCCGTGGGGTTCCGTGCCTCCTTTCCGCACCGCAACTCCGGATTACGGACCCATTCAAGTAAATGGGTCTGCATCCATGATGTGGGGAGCACATGGCCAGAGCCCGCATATTGCGGACCCGCTGTTTACGGGGTGCAATACAGGCCACGGCCAGCAACGGCCATGTGCATGAGGCATAACTTGTAGGTACTGTATGGATATTTTCCAGCTCTTTTTTAAAAACTATGGGACAGAACCTATGGGAGCTATAATTGCGGTCATACTGGTCGTCATACAGCTTTCTAGGAAGAAGAAAATGTAACTATGTAATGGTGGAAAATTTACGTATTGACAGAAGAGGAATTAGATTCATTGGTTATTTTTCTAAGTGGAATTGGCTCTTTAAAAGGCCTGGATCAACTTCAAGGAAAGTTCTGCTTTCTAATGTCACAATGAAGAATTCACCGATCATCCACAACAGTAAAAAGTGTGTACTATGTGGATGCTCAGCACCATGCACAACAAGCTGCAATGTCCTGTGAGTACTGGGACCTTTTGAACACGACCGGCGGTAGGATTTCCAGCAGTTTGTGCTACAGCAGGTCTTCTGTAGGATCGGAGCAGACGGGCTAGCCTTTCTTCTCCGAACACATGAATGAGCCTAGGCTCAGATCCTTACGCTTGCCCATTTTTCCTGCTTTCAACACATCAATTTCAAGAACTTAGCATTTGCTTGCTGCATATTACAGGAGCCATTCTAACCAGATAACCAATGTTATTCACCATTGTTTTATTTTTATGGCTGATCAGTAGTTTTGAGCGAATCGAAGTATCCAAAGTGGACCTCGGTCCGAATTTCGGGAAAGATTTGACTCACCACAAAGCCAAATTTCCTTGCGCTTTTTTTTTTTTTTTTACCCTGGATTACCTCCTGAGCAGCTGAATGTGAGTCACAGATGCCGCGATCAGCATTGAACGCAGCATCTGAGAGGGGGCGGCACGATCGCCATTCCCCATCATTGCGCCCGCTACATACAATGGAAAGCAATTTGTGACAAAGTAATTTCTTGTCAAAATTTGACGAAGCTGCCGAATCAAATTTTTATAAACATCTCTCATTTCTACTGATCAGTTTTTGAGGGAATTGCATGGATAGCTATAACATACCGCACTGATCAGATTTGCTCCTTTAGCTGTATGAGTAACCAAAAAAAACTCTTCCGCATATTACAGAATACTGCTGGAAGCCATAGTCTGATGAAGCCAAGTGTTGGCATTTGAAATGGTCAGGAGCTCTGTATGTACATGAAGGCACGCTCACATTATCACGTATGGATGTAGCAGAACTGAATTTCTGAATGATGAGGATATTGCTACAGAGACTTGCAAGAAGATGTCCGCATAGGATCCAGTCATTCTAGAATAAAGTTGCCCTAATGATGTGGCAGCATCAGAACCGGTTTCTCAATCCTCTATTGATCAGTTGATAATGCAGGGTGAAGCAGTATGGAGGAATATACAACATCCATGTCACAGAATCAACCATGTAAGACATGATCAAACAACAATTCCACCAGACCGGGAACTTGTTTTGGCAATAGTATTCTGCTCTGACTCCTAGAAAATAGACCAAGCAGACTCTTCTGTTATACTTCTGGCATTCTGATTTGTCAATGTAACAGGGACAGGAACATCAGTGCCCAAATGTTTGTCAGAGATGGTGTATTACAACTATATTGTTCTCAACCAGTACTCATAGCCAGTTCCAAATGCATGGACTATGCTCCTAACTCTGAAGGCCAGAGACCCTACCCTGCAGGGCTACCCATAGGTCTTGTGCCAGATGCAAAATCAAGCCATGACTGTATAGAAAGCAACTATCATATTGGAATAACTAAAATCACTTAGACATCACTTGGGCCTAGGGTAATTTAGTTCTCATTGTGGAGACCGCCAAGTTGACATAGGGAAGTGGCACTAGAAAGGCAGTGTTGGTCCTGCTGGATTAGAGCTTATTCACATATGCTGTTTACCAGGGAGCATTGCCTGGAATATAAGACTCCCTAAGCCAACTTGGTTGTTTCTACAAGGAGAAAATACTACTGTATAAGTTGCCCCAGACCCGCCTATACTGATAATGGCCAGAATCCTCGAAACAGCTGTCTCCAGATGACCTACAGACCTCTGCATAGACCCCCCCCCCCCCCATTCTTATTAAGAATATTTGTTTTGGCTTATATCCCCAGTTAATACTCCAGGGCCATAACCACCAGCATCTCCCACTGCCCAGCTGAATAAAGGAGCCACTTAAAAATACGGGACCCTTCATTGTTTTCCAGGCACAGCGCCATACATACAGTTGAGGCTGTGCCCAGTACTGAAGCTCACAGGAGCTCAGACCCCTTCATGTGAACTAGACACAGGCAATTTAACATCTGTAGGTATGGTGGCTCAGTGGTTAGCACTGTTGTCTTTCAGCGCTGGGGTCCTGGGTTTGAATCCGACCAAGGACAACATCTGCATGGAGTTTGTATGTTCTCCCCATGTTTGCGTAGGGTTTCCTCCCATACTGCAAAGACATAGGGAACGTAGCTTTGCTGTGCTGTGCCTATGAAAAACAATGAAGGTCATCCTTCATTCAACTGATCAGCAAACATGGACTAGGTATTTATGGCATATCCAGAGACCTTCCATATTGCAGTCCCAAAAAAACCTTTAAGTTATTATAGTCCCATATAGTTTTCCACTGAACAGCCGGAAACATACTCACTTCTGGATGTCTGGTGGAAAACCACAGGTCACACCTGGTGATGTCAGGATAAATTGTACGTGAAATGACAAACTCAGCTCTGCTACATCTGTAACTGACGGGTCCAGTAATTAATATATAGTCTATTATCCAAACTTGCTATTATATGCCTGAAAAAAAATGAATATCCATATGTATATCGTATGTGGTCGACATAGATTGGAGCATAGCCTAATAAATCCCTTTCACTGTATATAGATGCTGGTCTACATATTATACATGGGAGGGATAATAGTAACCCCTGATGTTTTACGAGAACTAGTAACATTGTGTCCAGTATCATATAAAGAAAATCCGGTTCCATTCTATTTATTTACTTTACTGCCTCAATAAAAACGTTATTAAAAAATAATCCGTAAAACTAAACAATACCTAATAACAATCCTGAGGCAGCCCCGTATACACTGCCCTGTTTATAGTCTTAAATATAAGTTTGAAACCTCCACCCACCCACCCCCAACCACCCCAAAAAATTATTAAAAAGCATAAAGTTGACATTTTCTGGCACATTTCTCCATAGCACATAAGTAAATCTCTCGACAAACGTCTGGGGATTTCAACGAAATCTTGAAAACGCCAAAGCAGAAATCTAACAACACTTTCTGGCTTAGGCCGATTCCAAACAAGAGGACAGCGTGCGTCCAAAACCCGACACAAAGGCATTAATTCTGTATTAAAATATGAGCGGTTGGGAGTCTAAAGACAAGAATGTGTCGGCTGAGATACCAAATGGGGCAGAACATTGCAACCAGTTCTCACAGTATCAGGGGGGAAAGGAAGAAAACAGCAATAATCGGACAAAGATATATATCATGGGTAGGATCAGCCTAATCCGTTGCACATGTGTAAAATCCCAAAGAGTTTTCCTGAGTGTACGCTGAGTCCTGCTAATATTGGTGAACAAAACCACACACCAAAGTCTTCTACTGATAGAAAACATGTTGAACTTGGCAAGAAATGATGCTCGTTAAACATGAAAGTTTGTAAAAATAAAAGTAGTCATATCAGAGACATGAGTGAAGCAAATGTTAAAGTTTCTAACGGATGAATCAAAGCTGAATTTGCTGTTTAAGGGCACCTTCCAGGGGCGGACTGGGAACTTAAAAAAAAGACCAAAAGTGGCCCCATGTTGTAGGTGGGTCCAAATTGACAGAAGGCAGGGCTAATACATGTAGGCAATACCACAGTGCAGCACAAAATACCTCCTTGGAAGCTGTCCCTCTGTGATGGTCAGCGCCAGCTGGCAGGTTCTGTCTTCCTACTCTAGTTGCCTCAGGATGGAAATACAGTTGAATTCAGGAATCAAGAGGGCTCCTGTGGTCAACGGCCAGGTACATAACTACTTGACGTCTACAGCATTAATTAACTCTGGGAGCAACAGATCACTACTTACCTGGCTGGTGGCCATGAGGAGGGTTCAGATGGCCTCCTGGGCATCGGCCAACCGGGAAATTTCTCTGTAGATGATATATCTAATCTGCCCATGGCGTTTTCACACATGGCAGATTTTGTTGCAGAAATTTCTGCAACTGAAATTCAGGTCCATTCATGTGAATGAGGTTTGCAGAAATGTCCTTGCCACTAAAATTATCCCATTGAGATGAAAAAAACAGATTTTCAGTTGCTCAAATGTTTGAAGAACACCCCTCAACATTGAAACTGCAAAATTAAGATGGAAAAGTCATGGAATTATGAAATCACAAGATTGATAGACATGTTAATGATATGCAAATGAGAAAATATGGAAAGTAAATATATATTCAAAACCTCAATATCTCAATATTTAGTATGAGCGCCACGCACACAAACACACACATTCACACACCTTGGCATGCTATAAATGAGGTTATTAATGGCTGCCTGAAGAATGTTCTGCAATGCTGAATACACTTGAGCACACAAATCATCAAGATCCACTGCTGGCAGCTCCCTTTACAATTGCCGTTCAATAACATCCTAGATGTGCTCAATGGGAGACAAGTCTGGAGATGCTGCAGGCCATATTAGCAAATTTAGGCCACGCAGGCTGCTCACAGTAGCACAAGCAACATGCGGCATGGGGTTATCCTGTTGATAAACAGCTCCTGGGTAGGGATGAGCGAACTCGAACTGTATAGTTCGGGTTCGTACCGAATTTTGGGGTGTCCGTGACACGGACCCGAACCCGGACATTTTCGTAAAAGTCCGGGTTCGGGTTCGGTGTTCGTCGCTTTCTTGGCGCTTTTGTGACGCTTTCTTGGCGCTTTTTGAAAGGCAGCCAAAAAAAAGCAGCCAATCAACAAGCGTCATACTACTTGCCCCAAGAGGCCATCACAGCCATGCCTACTATTGGCATGGCTGTGATTGGCCAGAGCACCATGTGACCCAGCCTCTATTTAAGCTGGAGTCACATAGCGCCGCCCGTCACTCTGCTCTGATTAGCGTAGGGAGAGGTTGCGGCTGCGACAGTAGGGCGAGATTAGGCAGATTAACTCCTCCAAAGGACTTGATTAACTGATCGATCTGCAGCTGTGGATCATTGAGCTGCTGATCCTCAATTGCTCACTGTTTTTAGGCTGCCCAGACCGTTTGTCAGTCACATTTTTCTGGGGTGATCGGCGGCCATTTTGTGTCTTGTGGTGCGCCAGCACAAGCTGCGACCAAGTGCATTTAACCCTCAATGGTGTGGTTGTTTTTTGGCTAAAGCCTACATCAGGGTGAAGCTGTCACACCAAGTGCATTTAACCAGCAATAGTCTGTTCATTTTTTGGCCATATACAAAATCAGGGGCAAGCTGCGCCTGTCACCAAGTGCATTTAACCCTCAATGGTGTGGTTGTTTTTTGGCTAAAGCCTACATCAGGGTGAAGCTGTCACACCAAGTGCATTTAACCAGCAATAGTCTGTTCATTTTTTGGCCATATACTAAATCAGGGGCAAGCTGCGCCTGTCACCAAGTGCATTTAACCCTCAATGGTGTGGTTGTTTTTTGGCTAAAGCCTACATCAGGGTGAAGCTGTCACACCAAGTGCATTTAACCAGCAATAGTCTGTTTATTTTTTGGCCATATCCCAGTCTAATTCTGTCACTAAATCCATACCGGTCACCCAGCGCCTAAATACTAGGCCTCAAATTTATATCCCGCTAAATCTGTCCTTAGTGCTGTAGCTGGGCGAGTTATTTAGTGTCCGTTCAAGCACATTTCTTGTTCTGGGTTGAAATACAATTCCCAATTTAGCAATTTCATAATTTAGTGGTTTCTGCTATATCAGAGCTATTTGAAATCTATCCCTAAAAGGGTATATAATATTCAAGGTGCACATTGGGTCATTCAGAATAACTTCACACACACCCGCTACTGTGTATTTCCAAGTCTAATTCTGGCACTAAACCCATACCTGTCACCCAGCGCCTAAATACTAGGCCTCAAATTTATATCCAGCTAAATCTGTCCCTAGTGCTGTAGCTGGGCGAGTTATTTAGTGTCCGTTCAAGCACATTTCTTGTTCTGGGTTGAAATACAATTCCCAATTTAGCAATTTCATAATTTAGTGGTTTCTGCTATATCAGAGCTATTTGAAATCTATCCCTAAAAGGGTATATAATATTCAAGGTGCACATTGGGTCATTCAGAATAACTTCACACACACCCGCTACTGTGTATTTCCAAGTCTAATTCTGGCACTAAACCCATACCTGTCACCCAGCGCCTAAATACTAGGCCTCAAATTTATATCCCGCTAAATCTGTCCTTAGTGCTGTAGCTGGGCGAGTTATTTAGTGTCCGTTCAAGCACATTTCTTGTTCTGGGTTGAAATACAATTCCCAATTTAGCAATTTCATAATTTAGTGGTTTCTGCTATATCAGAGCTATTTGAAATCTATCCCTAAAAGGGTATATAATATTCAAGGTGCACATTGGGTCATTCAGAATAACTTCACACACACCCGCTACTGTGTATTTCCAAGTCTAATTCTGGCACTAAACCCATACCTGTCACCCAGCGCCTAAATACTAGGCCTCAAATTTATATCCCGCTAAATCTGTCCCTAGTGCTGTAGCTGGGCGAGTTATTTAGTGTCCGTTCAAGCACATTTCTTGTTCTGGGTTGAAATACAATTCCCAATTTAGCAATTTCATAATTTAGTGGTTTCTGCTATATCAGAGCTATTTGAAATCTATCCCTAAAAGGGTATATAATATTCAAGGTGCACATAGGGTCATTCAGAATAACTTCACACACCCGCTACTGTGCATTTCCAAATCTAATTCTGTCACTAAACCCATACCTGTCACCCAGCGCCTAAATACTAGGCCTCAAATTTATATCCCGCTAAATCTGTCCCTAGTGCTGTAGCTGGGCGAGTTATTTAGTGTCCGTTCAAGCACATTTCTTGTTCTGGGTTGAAATACAATTCCCAATTTAGCAATTTCATAATTTAGTGGTTTCTGCTATATCAGAGCTATTTGAAATCTATCCCTAAAAGGGTATATAATATTCAAGGTGCACATAGGGTCATTCAGAATAACTTCACACACCCGCTACTGTGCATTTCCAAATCTAATTCTGTCACTAAACCCATACCTGTCACCCAGCGCCTAAATACTAGGCCTCAAATTTATATCCCGCTAAATCTGTCCCTAGTGCTGTAGCTGGGCGAGTTATTTAGTGTCCGTTCAAGCACATTTCTTGTTCTGGGTTGAAATACAATTCCCAATTTAGCAATTTCATAATTTAGTGGTTTCTGCTATATCAGAGCTATTTGAAATATATCCCTAAAAGGGTATATAATATTCAAGGTGCACATAGGGTCATTCAGAATAACTTCACACACCCGCTACTGTGCATTTCCAAATCTAATTCTGTCACTAAACCCATACCTGTCACCCAGCGCCTAAATACTAGGCCTCAAATTTATATCCCGCTAAATCTCTCGTTACCGCTGTCCTGTTGTGGCTGGGAAAGTTATTTAGTGTCCGTCAAAGCACATTTTTTGTTCTGGGTTGAAATACAATTCCCAATTTAGCAATTTCATAATTTAGTCGTTTCTGCTATATCAGAGCTATTTGAAATCTATCCCTAAAAGGGTAGATCATATTGAAGGTGCACATAGGGTCATTCAGAATAACTTCACACACACGCTTCTGTGCATTTCCAAGTCTAATTCTGTCACTAAATCCATACCGGTCACCCAGCGCCTAAATACTAGGCCTCAAATTTATATCCCGCTGAATTTGAATACAATACATTGGGCCAAATAATATATTTGTTGTTGTGGTGAACCATAACAATGAGAAAAACATCTAGTAAGGGACGCGGACGTGGACATGGTCGTGGTGGTGTTAGTGGACCCTCTGGTGCTGGGAGAGGACGTGGCCGTTCTGCCACATCCACACGTCCTAGTGTACCAACTACCTCAGGTCCCAGTAGCCGCCAGAATTTACAGCGATATATGGTGGGGCCCAATGCCGTTCTAAGGATGGTAAGGCCTGAGCAGGTACAGGCATTAGTCAATTGGGTGGCCGACAGTGGATCCAGCACGTTCACATTATCTCCCACCCAGTCTTCTGCAGAAAGCGCACAGATGGCGCCTGAAAACCAACCCCATCAGTCTGTCACATCACCCCCATGCATACCAGGGAAACTGTCTCAGCCTCAAGTTATGCAGCAGTCTCTTATGCTGTTTGAAGACTCCGCTGGCAGGGTTTCCCAAGGGCATCCACCTAGCCCTTCCCCAGCGGTGAAAGACATAGAATGCACTGACGCACAACCACTTATGTTTCCTGATGATGAGGACATGGGAATACCACCTCAGCATGTCTCTGATGATGACGAAACACAGGTGCCAACTGCTGCGTCTTTCTGCAGTGTGCAGACTGAACAGGAGGTCAGGGATCAAGACTGGGTGGAAGACGATGCAGGGGACGATGAGGTCCTAGACCCCACATGGAATGAAGGTCGTGCCACTGACTTTCACAGTTCGGAGGAAGAGGCAGTGGTGAGACCGAGCCAACAGCGTAGCAAAAGAGGGAGCAGTGGGCAAAAGCAGAACACCCGCCGCCAAGAGACTCCGCCTGCTACTGACCGCCGCCATCTGGGACCGAGCACCCCAAAGGCAGCTTCAAGGAGTTCCCTGGCATGGCACTTCTTCAAACAATGTGCTGACGACAAGACCCGAGTGGTTTGCACGCTGTGCCATCAGAGCCTGAAGCGAGGCATTAACGTTCTGAACCTGAGCACAACCTGCATGACCAGGCACCTGCATGCAAAGCATGAACTGCAGTGGAGTAAACACCTTAAAACCAAGGAAGTCACTCAGGCTCCCCCTGCTACCTCTTCTGCTGCTGCCGCCTCGGCCTATTCTGCTGCTGCCGCCTCGGCCTCTTCCTCCGCCTCTGGAGGAACGTTGGCACCTGCCGCCCAGCAAACAGGGGATGTACCACCAACACCACCACCACCACCTCCGTCACCAAGCGTCTCAACCATGTCACACGCCAGCGTTCAGCTCTCCATCTCACAAACATTTGATAGAAAGCGTAAATTCCCACCTAGCCACCCTCGATCCCTGGCCCTGAATGCCAGCATTTCTAAACTACTGGCCTATGAAATGCTGTCATTTAGGCTGGTGGACACAGACAGCTTCAAACAGCTCATGTCGCTTGCTGTCCCACAGTATGTTGTTCCCAGCCGGCACTACTTCTCCAAGAGAGCCGTGCCTTCCCTGCACAACCAAGTATCCGATAAAATCAAGTGTGCACTGCGCAACGCCATCTGTGGCAAGGTCCACCTAACCACAGATACGTGGACCAGTAAGCACGGCCAGGGACGCTATATCTCCCTAACTGCACACTGGGTAAATGTAGTGGCAGCTGGGCCCCAGGCGGAGAGCTGTTTGGCGCACGTCCTTCCGCCGCCAAGGATCGCAGGGCAACATTCTTTGCCTCCTGTTGCCACCTCCTCCTTCTCGGCTTCCTCCTCCTCTTCTTCCACCTGCTCATCCAGTCAGCCACACACCTTCACCACCAACTTCAGCACAGCCCGGGGTAAACGTCAGCAGGCCATTCTGAAACTCATATGTTTGGGGGACAGGCCCCACACCGCACAGGAGTTGTGGCGGGGTATAGAACAACAGACCGACGAGTGGTTGCTGCCGGTGAGCCTCAAGCCCGGCCTGGTGGTGTGTGATAATGGGCGAAATCTCGTTGCAGCTCTGGGACTAGCCAATTTGACGCACATCCCTTGCTTGGCGCATGTGCTGAATTTGGTGGTGCAGAAGTTCATTCACAACTACCCCGACATGTCAGAGCTGCTGCATAAAGTGCGGGCCGTCTGTTCGCGCTTCCGGCGTTCACATCCTGCTGCTGCTCGCCTGTCTGCGCTACAGCGTAACTTCGGCCTTCCCGCTCACCGCCTCATATGCGACGTGCCCACCAGGTGGAACTCCACCTTGCACATGCTGGACAGACTGTGCGAGCAGCAGCAGGCCATAGTGGAGTTTCAGCTGCAGCACGCACGGGTCAGTCGCACTACAGAACAGCACCACTTCACCACCAATGACTGGGCCTCCATGCGAGACCTGTGTGCCCTGTTGCGCTGTTTCGAGTACTCCACCAACATGGCCAGTGGCGATGACACCGTTATCAGCGTTACAATACCACTTCTATGTCTCCTTGAGAAAACACTTAGGGCGATGATGGAAGAGGAGGTGGCCCAGGAGGAGGAGGAGGAGGAGGAGGAAGAGGGGTCATTTTTAGCACTTTCAGGCCAGTCTCTTCGAAGTGACTCAGAGGGAGGTTTTTGGCAACAGCAGAGGCCAGGTACAAATGTGGCCAGCCAGGGCCCACTACTGGAGGACGAGGAGGACGAGGATGAGGAGGAGGTGGAGGAGGATGAGGATGAAGCATGGTCACAGCGGGGTGGCACCCAACGCAGCTCGGGTCCATCACTGGTGCGTGGCTGGGGGGAAAGGCAGGACGATGACGATACGCCTCCCACAGAGGACAGCTTGTCCTTACCCCTGGGCAGCCTGGCACACATGAGCGACTACATGCTGCAGTGCCTGCGCAACGACAGCAGAGTTGCCCACATTTTAACCTGTGCGGACTACTGGGTTGCCACCCTGCTGGATCCACGCTTCAAAGACAATGTGCCCACCTTACTTCCTGCACTGGAGCGTGATAGGAAGATGCGCGAGTACAAGCGCACGTTGGTAGACGCGCTACTGAGAGCATTCCCAAATGTCACAGGGGAACAAGTGGAAGCCCAAGGCCAAGGCAGAGGAGGAGCAAGAGGTCGCCAAGGCAGCTGTGTCACGGCCAGCTCCTCTGAGGGCAGGGTTAGCATGGCAGAGATGTGGAAAACTTTTGTCAACACGCCACAGCTAACTGCACCACCACCTGATACGCAACGTGTTAGCAGGAGGCAACATTTCACTAACATGGTGGAACAGTACGTGTGCACACCCCTCCACGTACTGACTGATGGTTCGGCCCCATTCAACTTCTGGGTCTCTAAATTGTCCACGTGGCCAGAGCTAGCCTTTTATGCCTTGGAGGTGCTGGCCTGCCCGGCAGCCAGCGTTTTGTCTGAACGTGTATTCAGCACGGCAGGGGGCGTCATTACAGACAAACGCAGCCGCCTGTCTACAGCCAATGTGGACAAGCTGACGTTCATAAAAATGAACCAGGCATGGATCCCACAGGACCTGTCCGTCCCTTGTCCAGATTAGACATTAACTACCTCCCCATAACCATATATTATTGGACTCCAGGGCACTTCCTCATTCAATCCTATTTTTATTTTCATTTTACCATTATATTGCGAGGCTACCCAAAGTTGAATGAACCTCTCCTCTGCCTGTGTGCTAGGCCTAAATATATGCCAATGGACTGTTGCAGTGGTGGGTGACGTGAAGCCTCATTCTCTGCTATGACATGCAGACTGATTCTCTGCTGACATGAAGACAGATTCTCTGTTACGGGACCTCCCTCCTCTGCCTGGGTGCTGGGCCTAAATATATGCCAATGGACTGTTGCAGTGGTGGCTGACATGAAGCCTGATTCTCTGCTATGACATGCAGACTAATTCTCTGCTGACATGAAGCCAGATTGTCTGTTACGGGACCTCTCTCCTCTGCCTGGGTGCTGGGCCTAAATTTATGACAATGGACTGTTGCAGTGGTGGCTGACGTGAAGCCTGATTCTCTGCTATGACATGCAGACTGATTCTCTGCTGACATGAAGCCAGATTGTCTGTTACGGGACCTCTCTGCTCTGCCTGTGTGCTAGGCCTAAATATATGCCAATGGACTGTTGCAGTGGTGGCTGACGTGAAGCCTGATTCTCTGCTATGACATGCAGACTGATTCTCTGCTGACATGAAGCCAGATTGTCTGTTACAGGACCTCTCTGCTCTGCCTGTGTGCTAGGCCTAAATATATGCCAATGGACTGTTGCAGTGGTGGGTGACGTGAAGCCTCATTCTCTGCTATGACATGCAGACTGATTCTCTGCTGACATGAAGACAGATTCTCTGTTACGGGACCTCCCTCCTCTGCCTGGGTGCTGGGCCTAAATATATGCCAATGGACTGTTGCAGTGGTGGCTGACATGAAGCCTGATTCTCTGCTATGACATGCAGACTAATTCTCTGCTGACATGAAGCCAGATTGTCTGTTACGGGACCTCTCTCCTCTGCCTGGGTGCTGGGCCTAAATTTATGACAATGGACTGTTGCAGTGGTGGCTGACGTGAAGCCTGATTCTCTGCTATGACATGCAGACTGATTCTCTGCTGACATGAAGCCAGATTGTCTGTTACGGGACCTCTCTGCTCTGCCTGTGTGCTAGGCCTAAATATATGCCAATGGACTGTTGCAGTGGTGGCTGACGTGAAGCCTCGTTCTCTGCTATGACATGCAGACTGATTCTCTGCTGACATGAAGCCAGATTGTCTGTTACGGGACCTCTCTGCTCTGCCTGTGTGCTAGGCCTAAATATATGCCAATGGACTGTTGCAGTGGTGGGTGACGTGAAGCCTCATTCTCTGCTATGACATGCAGACTGATTCTCTGCTGACATGAAGCCAGATTCTCTGTTACGGGACCTCTCTCCTCTGCCTGTGTGTGTGCTGGGCCTAAATATATGCCAATGGACTGTTGCAGTGGTGGCTGACGTGAAGCCTGATTCTCTGCTATGACATGCAGACTGATTCTCTGCTGACATGAAGCCAGATTGTCTGTTACGGGACCTCTCTCCTCTGCCTGTGTGTGTGCTGGGCCTAAATATATGCCAATGGACTGTTGCAGTGGTGGCTGACGTGAAGCCTCATTCTCTGCTATGACATGCAGACTAATTCTCTGCTGACATGAAGACAGATTCTCTGTTACGGGACCTCTCTCCTCTGCCTGGGTGCCGGGGCCTAAATATCTGAGAATGGACTGTTCCAGTGGTGGGTGACGGGAAGCCAGATTCTCTGCTATGGAACCTCTCTCCAATTGATTTTGGTTAATTTTTATTTATTTAATTTTTATTTTAATTAATTTCCCTATCCACATTTGTTTGCAGGGGATTTACCTACATGTTGCTGCCTTTTGCAGCCCTCTAGCTCTTTCCTGGGCTGTTTTACAGCCTTTTTAGTGCCGAAAAGTTCGGGTCCCCATTGACTTCAATGGGGTTCGGGTTCGGGACGAAGTTCGGATCGGGTTCGGATCCCGAACCCGAACATTTCCGGGATGTTCGGCCGAACTTCTCGAACCCGAACATCCAGGTGTTCGCTCAACTCTACTCCTGGGTCATTTTGGAGAAATGGCCGTGCCATTCGTTTTATGACCAAATCAATGTCAAACTGTTAGTGTACATAGAGGGGTCCGGCTACTGTACCATAATCCTGGGAGTAGGACCAAAGAGACATTTCCTTGTGAAGGCCTATTCATGGCATTGCCTACATGGTCTCCAGACCAATCTCCAGCTATCATTACATCCAAGACAAAAGCGGGACTCATCGCTAAAGAGGATAGGCTTGGATCTGGGGGGAGGGTAGAGGATCATGCTAATAAGGCGGTAGATAGTGTAGATAGAGAGTGGGATATAGGAGGGGACAGTGGGGATTTAGTGGGGCTTTGGTTAGTGAGGAAAGTAGGGAGAAGACTGGGCAGAACTATACACCAATGAAAAATAGAACTGCTGGTAACAAGAATCTGTTACATACAAACATCAACCAAGGTAACCCAAAAATCCCAGATATTCACTTTACAGGTAAAAGTAATTTAAAATGTATTTTTACAAATGCCAAAAGTCTAGCTAGAAAAATGGTGGAGCTGGAGGCTATAGTGCTAGAAGAACACATAGATGTAGTTGGTGTGGCTGAGACATGATTGGACTCTTCTCATGACTGGGCTGTAAATATTGAAGGTTTTACACTATTTAGGAAAGACAGGGTCAATAGAAAAGGTGGTGGTGTGCGCCTATATGTGAGAAGTGATATGAAGACAAGGGTGAAAGAGGCAATTGTGGGTGCGGATGCCTGGTAAGGATCTGGAAACCTTATGGGTGGAATTTCAATGGGATATAAACAAGCCTGCACACCCAGTAGTCAAGGGGTTCCTCGCTTCTCAAAGGGTCCACATCGGCCGTTTACCCGATGTAGTCGGACACGTGTCGGTCTAGGCGTTCCCTGAGGCTGGATCTGGAGGGCGGCTGTCGATGGGTTGGCTGCAAGAATGATCTCATATCCGAAGTGACCAACACATCTTCAATCCGCCCTCTTTTTGCAGGCGTTGTAGGATTGTACCCGCACCTGTTTCACTGTGGGTGGAAATTCCTCTGCCAGTGCCCGCAACAGCAGAATGTAGCATCTCTCACAGCAAGGCCTGCAAATGCTGCATTCTGACAGCCCTCTGTGATGCTGGTAATATGTCCGCCATTTTGTGTTTGTACCGGGGGTCTAAGTACGTTGCCACCCAGTATTGGTCCTTGCCCTTTATGCTTTTTATACAGGGGTCCCTCTTCAAACACTGGAGCATGAAAGCCCCCATTTGCACTAAATTGGAAGCAGTGGAGTGCCCTGGCTCCTGCTCATCGCCCATGAGAATTTCGTCCTCGGTCTCCTCCCCCCAGCCACGGACAACACCAGGGATCCCCGAAAAGTTTAAAGCCTGCTCTTCTTGCTCCTCCCCCTCCCCCCAGCCATCATCCTCCTCTGACTCCTCTTCAGACTCCTGCTGACTTGTCTCAGATGGAGTAGCCCCCCTGGGAATTCATTCAGCATTGAGACTTCCTCATCTTCCAGCTCCTGCTCCTCGATGGCTTGATCAATTACACGACGCAATTGACGGTCCAGAAAAAGGCGTAAGGTACGATGTCACTGATCTCATCAAATGGCCGCAGAAGCCTGTAAGCGTCATGCATGAGCAGCCACTGCCGCGATGAAAAGAAACCAAGCTACCCAGAACCTGTCCTGCCGCAGAGTTCATACAGGTTGTCGTTAATGGCACGTTGCTGGAGCGGCCTATCAAGCATATACAAGGTGGAGTTCCAGCACATCAGGCAGTCACAAATCAGACGTCTGACGGGCAAGTGGTGTCACCGCTGAAGGTCAGCAAGGCGAGCCATGGCCATGTAAGATCTACTAAAATGGCCAGAGATTTTCCTGGCCTGCCGCAAGATGTCCTGGAAACCCGGGTATTTGGCAACAAATCGCTGCACAACTAAGTTCAGGGTGTGTGCCATGCACGGCTCGTGTGTCATTTTGCCCTGTTTCAGTGTGCTCAGCAGATTGGCACCGTTGTCGCACACCACTTTACCAACTGTCAAATTGAGCGGGGTTAGCCACTGATCGGCCTGTGACCGCAGAGCTGAAAGCAGTGCAGGACCGGTCTGGCTCTTGTTTTCCAGGCACAACAACCTCAGCACAGCATGGCAACGTCTCACCTGGCACGTCGAATAGGTTCTGGGAAGCTGGAGGGGGGGGGTACAGCAGAAGAGGAGGTAGCAGTGGAAAAGAAGGAGTCAGCCAAGGAGGAGACGGAGGATGGAGTAAGAGGAGGAGAAGAAGAGGCCGGCCAGCCTGCATGCAATCCGTGGCGGTAACACCAAATCCACACGGGTGCCATGGGTTACATAGAAACATAGAATGTGTCGGCAGATAAGAACCATTTGGCCCATCTAGTCTGCCCAATATACTAAATACTATGGATAGCCCCTGGCCCTATCTTATATGAAGTATGGCCTTACGCCTATCCCATGCATGCTTAAACTCCTCCACTGTATTTGCAGCTACCACTTCTGCAGGGAGGCTATTCCATGCATCCACTACTCTCTCAGTAAAGTAATACCTCCTGATATTACTTTTAAACCTTTGCCCCTCTAATTTAAAATGATGTCCTCTTGTAGCAGTTTTTCTTCTTTTAAATATTCTCTCCTCTTTTACCTTGTTGATTCCCTTTATGTATTTAAAAGTTTCTATCATATCCCTTCTGTCTCGTCTTTCTTCCAAGCTATACATGTTAAGGTCCTTTAATCTTTCCTGGTAAGTTTTATCCTGCAATCCATGTACTAGTTTAGTAGCTCTTCTCTGAACTCTCTCCAAAGTATCAATATCCTTCTGGAGATATGGTCTCCAGTACTGAGCACAATACTCCAAATGAGGTCTCACTAGTGCTCTGTAGAGCGGCATGAGTACCTCCCTCTTTCTACTGGTAATTCCTCTCCCTATACACCCAAGCATTCTGCTAGCATTTCCTGCTGCTCTATGACATTGTCTGCCTATGCTTGATGGCCGTCAGAAGGTTCACCCAGTGGGCAGTAAAAGTTGTATACCTTCCCTGCCTGTGTTTTCTAGACCACGTGGCACCGAAACTGTGTGCCAGAGATATATTAACTTGCCGCTGAACGTGGCCATATAGTTCAGAGATGCCCTTCTGTGAGAAATATTTCCTTCCGGGGACCTTCCATTGTGGTGTGCCAATGGCCACAATTTTTCTAAAGGCCTCAGAGTCCAAAAATTTATATGGCAGTAGTTGGCAGGCTAGCAGTTCCGACAAGCCAGCTGTCAGCCGTTGGGCAGGAGGATTATCTGGCGTCATTCTTTTTTTTACGCTCGAACATTTGGACCACGGAAGCCTGCCTTGTGTGAACGCAACGACGGCACGGTGGAAGCTAAGGTGGAGGACAAATGGGAGGAGAGAGGAGAAGTAGAAGAGGCAGGACATGGAGCTCGGGGAGTGTGGCCTTGTGGGTTCTGATGGTGTTGCTCCCACTGTGCTTGGTGATGGGAGGCCAGGTGCCTTCTTAAGGCGGTCGTCCCTAGGTGAGTGTTGGGCTTACCGCGACTTATGCGTTGACAGCACAGGCTGCAGATGGCAACACTATTGTCAGCAGCTGACACGTTAAAAAAAGCCCACCCTGCGGAGCCATGTGCCGGCGTCCTGGGAACGCAAGATGTGACCGTGCATGGTGGATGGGTCGCTCTAGATACATTTGCTGTCTGCTTTTTGCCTCCTGTGCACTGCAAGTTCTGCCTGCTTCTCCTCCTTCTCCTCCCTCTTTGCTGCTCCGTCTCTCCTTCTGAACTCCTCTCTTCTTCCTTTCTTGTGGGCACCTTCACCAACACTGACATTAGAGATCTCGGAGTAGGCAGCAACAGCGGGGACCACCCTCCTTGGGCTGATCTGGGTACTGTCATCAGACCGCTGGGTGGCGGCCGTTGCTACCTCCTCTTCCTCATCCAATGCCAAGAATGGCTGCGCATCAGTAAGGTCTGGGAACAGATGGGAAAATAATTCCTCTGACTTGAGTGGAGGAGCTATGATGGTGGTGGTGTCTTTGGGGGTGCACACAGCAGAGAGTGAGGAGGGTGCAGATACAGAGGATGAGGAGGGTGCAGAAGCGGAAGGCTGAGTGAGCCACTCAACCAACTCTGGTGCGTCCTTTCACATAATTGCACGCACCTTCTCCAACTTCCCACTTAGGCTCCGGCCTGATGCACCTGCCCGACCCCTACCATCCCTGCGGAACGGCCTGCCTCTTCCTCTGCCTGTCATTTTCAAAATCACCCTATGCCAAAGTCTCTAGAGAAGAGCAGTATTTGTGGAAGCTGAAATATCACCCTCAAGCAGTAATTTTGTGGACGCGGGTATATGGAAAACCTCTATCATTATTTTGTGGAAGCTGATATATGGCAGGCCTCAATCAGTTCTTAGTTGAAGCAGGTGCCGGGCGGTGATCGGAACAAGGTGCCTGCTCAAATCATTGCGGCTGTAGGGGAGACCCGATAGCATAGAAGGCAGCGCGATGCCTTCCTGAGGCATCGGCGCTGCCTTCCTGTGACGTGCCTGTGAGATCCAGCCCCCTGGATCTCACAGGCAGGAAGCTGTATATGTAATACACACAGTATTACTCATACAGCTAATGCATTCCAATACAGAAGTATTGGAATGCATTGTAAAGGATTAGACCCCCAAAAGTTGAAGTTCCAAAGTGGGACAAAAAATAAAGTGAAAAAAAAACTTTAAAAAATTACGTTTTCCCCCCAAAAATTAAAAGTTTCAAGTAAAAATAAACAAAAACGTCATTTTCCACAAATAAAGTTTAAAAAAATTGGTAAAAAATAGGGGGGGAGTTGATATATATATTAGGTATCGCCACGTCCATATCGACTGGCTCTATAAAAATATCACATGACCTAACCCTTTAGATGAACACCTTAATAAATAAAAACTGTGTTAAATAAACCATTTTTTGTCACCTTACATCACGAAAAGTGTAATAGCAAGCGATCAAAAAGTCATATGCACCCCAAAATAGTGCCAATCAAACCGTCATCTCATCCCGCAAAACTCCTACCCTACCCAAGATAATCACCCAAAAACTGAAAAAACTATGGCTCTCAGACTATGGAAACACTAAAACATGATTTTTTTTGTTTAAAAAAAAAATCATTGTGTAAAACTTACATAAATGAAAAAAAGTATACATATTAAGTTTTACCGCGTCCGTAATAAGTTGCTCTATAAAAATATCACATGACCTAATCCCTCAGATAAATACCGTCAAAAATAAAAATAAAAACGGTGTAAAAAAGCCATTTTTTGTCACCTTACATCACAAAAAGTGTAATAGCAAGCGATCAAAAAGTCATACGCACCCCAAAATGGTGCTAATCATACCGTCATCTCATCCCGCAAAAATCATACCCCACCCAAGATAATCGCCCAAAAACTAAAAAAACTATGGCTCTTAGACTATGGAAACACTAAAACATGATTTTTTTGTTTAAAAAATGAAATTATTGTGTAAAACTTACATAAATAAATAAAAAGTATACATATTAGGTATCGCCGCGACCGTATCGACCGGCTCTATAAAAATATCACATGACCTAACCCCTCAGGTGAACACTGTACAAAAATAAAAACGGTGTAAAAAAAGCCATTTTTTTTCATCTTACATCACAAAAAGTGTAATAGCAAGCGATCAAAAAGTCATATGCACCCCAAAATAGTGCCAATCAAACCGTCATATCATCCCGCAAAAATATTAGACACTACCTAAGATAATCGCCAAAAATTTTAAAAAAATATGGCTCTCAGACTATGGAGACACTAAAACATGATTTTTTTTTTTTCAAAAATGAAATCATTGTGTTAAACTTACATAAATAAAAAAATTGTATACATATTAGGTATCGCCGCGTCCGTGACACATTGCTCTATAAAAATACCACATGATCTAACCTGTCAGATTAACATTGTAAATAACAGCTATTTCTTGTTACATAAAAAGTGTAATATAGAGCAACCAAAAATCATATGTACCCAACCTATCCCGTAGTTTCTAAAGTGGGGTAACTTTTTGGGAGTTTCTACTCTAGGGGTGCATCAGGGGGGCTTCAAATGGGACATGGTGTCGAAAAAAAACAGTCCAGCAATATCTGCCTTCCAAAAACCGTATGTCATTCCTTTCCTTCTGCGCCCTGCCGTGTGCCCGTACAGCAGTTTACTACCACATATGGGGTGTTTCTGTACACTACAGAATCAGGGCCATAAATATTAAGTTTTGTTTGGCTGTTAATCCTTGCTTTGTAACTGGAATAAAAAATATTAAAATGGAAAATCTGCCAAAAAAATGAAATTTTGAAATTGTATCTCTATTTTCCATTAATTCTTGTGGAACACCTAAAGGGTTAACTGCGTTTGTAAAATCTGTTTTGAATACCTTGATGGGTGTAGTTTCTAGAATGGGGTCATTTTTGTGTGGTTTCTATTATGTAAGCTTCACAAAGTGACTTCAGACCTGAACTGGTCCTTAAAAAGTTGTTTTTTGAAAATTTCAAGATTTACTTCTAAACTTCTAAGCTTTGTAACATCCCCAAAAAATCTAATATCATTCCCAAAATGATCCTAACATGAAGTAGACATATGGGAAATGTAAATGAATAACTATTTTTGTAGGTATTAATATGTATTATATGACCCCCTGACGAAGGCACGCCGAAACGCGCGTTGGGGTAGCGCCATCCTGGTTGGTCCCCTCCTGGTCTGTTTTCTGGTAAGTCTTATTCACTCTTCACACCCCGGTTTCTTTCCATCTGGATTTTTTACTTTCTTGTCAGGCTTCCACCTGCAGGCCGGGTGTGCATGCCCATGTTTGTGTGGGCTTTACATCCCTTACCTTCTGACTCACCGTTTCCATCCATATTCCTTATCTGCGGTTTATTTATTTTTCCATTATATATATTCATCCCGCTGATTGTATATACCATTATATTGACCGGAGTGCACCTCCCAGGGTGGCGCCGTTTTTCCTCTCCCTGCTCCTTTTTCTGTTCCCTGCCCTACTGCATTGTTTTATGTAACCTTGATGTCCTTTTATGTCATAATAAAGTATTTTTTACATTTACCATCTGGCTGTCTGAGCTCCATTTTCTCTTTTGTTCTGATATGTATTATAGAAGTAGAGAAATTGAAACTTGGAAATTTGGCAATTTTTCCCAATGTTGGTATTTTTTTATAAATAAAAATGAATTTTTTTTTTACTCCATTTTACCAGTGTCATGAAGTACAATATGTGACGAAAAAACATTCTCAGAATGGCCTGGATAAGTCAAAGCGTTTTAAAGTTATCAGATTTGCAAAAAATGGCCTGGTCCTGAAGGTGAAAATGAGCCCGGTCTTTAAGGAGTTAAGGAAGTGCTGCAAGAAACAAGCAGCTAGCATGCTGTGGCCAGGGCTGAGAGGAAACTGTGGAGTGGTCCCAGAACAACAGCACCTACACAGACAGGGCCCAGGACTGCAGCGGGGAATGGAAAGCACTGGCCACTGATCACCGCTGAGCACGGTGCCCAGGACCGCGGTGGTAAGCAGGGGAACAGCGGCGCACAGCAGCTGCTGTTACAGCTACATGGCGGTCCCAGATAGAGCTGCAAAACAAGACTCAAAACCAAAGCAGACCTAAAGAAGACATAAAGATGACCTAACAAACATGAAACAAGGTCATGATAACTTCAAGCTGACAATGCTAAGGTAGCATTGACCAGGAAACATCGATCCAGGATGACATAGCTCAGGGTATAATAGCTACAAAGTGACATCAATGTTTTACTAGGCAACCACACAGAAAGGGTAGATGGCAAAACCCCAGGTCAGGTGCATAGATCCTGCACCTAGCAAAGCTGGAGACAGACTAGCCTCAGACACACAGCTCACAGGCAGTCATGGTCAGTTCGCAGTGTTTGCCAGCAAACACATGCGGGCTGCCATCTTTAGTAAGGTAGACTCACCCGTCCGGCAATTCACAGGTAAGCCCTTACCTGTGCCTGTGACGGGAGCCGCTCTGAAATCAAATGCAGTCACCGGGAGCAGGCAGTTCCAAGAACAGCCACCGGGGGCCTTCATCGGGCTGTTCTCGGAACTGCCTGCTCCCGGTGACTGCATTTGATTTCAGACCGGCTCCCGGCACAGGTAAGGGCTTACCTGTGCATCACCAGACGGGTGAGTCTACCTTACTAAAGATGGCAGTCCGCATGTGTTCGCTGGCGAACACTGCAAACTGACCATCACTGCTCACAGGTATTAAAAGGAACCTGTCACCGGGATTTGGGGTATATAGCTGAGGACATGGGTTGCTAGATGGCCGCTAGCACATCTGCAATACCCAGTCCCCATAGCTCTGTGTGCTTTTATTGTGTAAAAAAAAATTGATTTTATACATATGCAAATTAACCTGAGATGAGTCCTGTCCCTGACTCATCTCAGGGACCGGACTTATCTCAGGGTCATTTGCATATGTATCAAATAGATTTTTTTTACACAATAAAAGCACACAGAGCATGACCAGCCACTGCTCCCATTCACTTCTATAGGCTCAACGGAAATAGCCGAGCCAGCGCTCGGCAACTTTCACCGGCCACATATAAAATTAATGAAGGGTGGCTGCGCATGTGCAGTGTGCCCTCCTTCACTTTCGGGGTGGGCCCACACCTATAAGACAATGGGGGCATATCCTAGCGATATGCCCCCATTGTCTATGATGAGACAACCCCTTTAAGATCTTACTCAGCTTACTTCATAGAGTTCTATCATTGAGTTCATTGCATCTACGGTATACAGTAGGCTCCAAAGTGCCTCATAGAGGTAGTACCGGAAGGAAGAATGTTACCTGGGAAGTTAGGTGCTCTACATCCGAAAAACAGAGCTCCTGCTATTATAGGATATATTAAGATATTTCTAATCTACAGTATTGAGATTCAGAAAAAATTGTGTTTAAGGCTTGGCATTCATTGTGAAGGGGTTAATAATATTATGGGATAGGTCATAAATTGTTGGCCAGACCTATTCTGAGCCATAAAACAATAGAATGTGTAACAATTCCCAGTAATATTGTTTTCTTAAATAAAAAAAGGCCCCTGAACCTTAAGCAGCTCACAAACCAGTGAACAAACTTTGATTGTGTCCATAGATTTTTGCTCTTCCCTGATATATAAAATATAAAATAACTATGTAACTTTGTTACCAATTCCAAAGAGACTCGTCCTCCTGGTTTGATAGTCATTGAAACCGAGGGAGATGAAAGATACAATGTATTAGTCCTATTGAATGGACTCAAGGTCCTGAAACCATTCAATTTGAAAGTCTCACTTCTTCCACAAAAGAGGAGAGTGGCTGATGTGCTGCGTGGACCGGCAACTCAAAATAATGGGATGGATTGCACAATAACAGCTTTTTATTTTCTTTACTATAGTCCATACAATCTTTTCAGGCCAGAAAACAAATCTTTCCAGAAATGTATCACAATGTTCACAGAATCTCAACATAGCAGAAAATGGAAAGATCTACAAAAAAAAAAAAAAAATCTGATGGTCAATGTCTAACGCTGTGGTTTGATATATATATATATATATATATATATATATATATATACAGTACAGACCAAAAGTTTGGACACACCTTCTCATTCAAAGAGTTTTCTTTATTTTCATGACTATGAAAATTGTAGATTCACACTGAAGGCATCAAAACTATGAATTAACACATGTGGAATTATATACATAACAAAAAAGTGTGAAACAACTGAAAATGTCATATTCTAGGTTCTTCAAAGTAGCCACCTTTTGATTTGATTACTGCTTTGCACACTCTTGGCATTCTCTTAATGAGCTTCAAGAGGTAGTCACCTGAAATGGTTTTCACTTCACAGGTGTGCCCTGTCAGGTTTCATAAGTGGGATTTCTTGCCTTATAAATGGGGTTGGGACCATCAGTTGCGTTGTGGAGAAGTCAGGTGGATACACAGCTGATAGTCCTACTGAATAGACTGTTAGAATTTGTATTATGGCAAGAAAAAAGCAGCTAAGTAAAGAAAAACGAGTGGCCATCATTACTTTAAGAAATGAAGGTCAGTCAGTCCGAAAAATTGGGAAAACTTTGAAAGTGTCCCCAAGTGCAGTCACAAAAACCATCAAGCGCTACAAAGAAACTGTCTCACATGCGGACCGCCCCAGGAAAGGAAGACCAAGAGTCACCTCTGCTGCGGAGGATAAGTTCATCCGAGTCACCAGCCTCAGAAATCGCAGGTTAACAGCAGCTCAGATTAGAGACCAGGTCAATGCCACACAGAGTTCTAGCAGCAAACACATCTCTAGAACAACTGTTAAGAGGAGACTGTGTGTATCAGGCCTTCATGGTAGAATATCTGCTAGGAAACCACTGCTAAGGACAGGCAACAAGCAGAAGAGACTTGTTTGGGCTAAAGAACACAAGGAATGGACATTAGACCAGTGGAAATCTGTTCTTTGATCTGATGAGTCCAAATTTGAGATCTTTGGTTCCAACAACCGTATCTTTGTGCGACGCAGAAAAGGTGAATGGATGGACTCTACATGCCTGGTTCCCACCGTGAAGCATGGAGGAGGAGGTGTGATGGTGTGGGGGTGCTTTGCTGGTGACACTGTTGGGGGTTTATTCAAAATTGAAGGCATACTGAACCAGCATGGCTACCACAGCATCTTGCAGTGGCATGCTATTCCATCCGGTTTGCGTTTAGTTGGACCATCATTTATTTTTCAACAGGACAATGACCCCAAACACACCTCCAGACTGTGTAAGGGCTATTTGACCATGAAGGAGAGTGATGGGGTGCTGCGCCAGATGACCTGGCCTCCACAGTCACCGGACCTGAACCCAATTAAGATGGTTTGGGGTGAGCTGGACCGCAGAGTGAAGGCAAAAGGGCCAACAAGTGCTAAGCATCTCTGGGAACTCCTTCAAGACTGTTGGAAGACCATTTCAGGTGACTACCTCTTGAAGCTTATCAAGAGAATGCCAAGAGTGTTTCCAAGCAGTAATCAAAGCAAAAGGTGGGTACTTTGAAGAACCTAGAATATGACATATTTTCAGTTGTTTCACACTTTTTTGTTATGTATATAATTCCACATGTGTTAATTCATAGTTTTGATGCCTTCAGTGTGAATCTACAATTTCCATAGTCATGAAAATAAAGAAAACTCTTTGAATGAGAAGGTGTGTCCAAACTTTTGGTCTGTACTGTACATATATATATATATATATATATATATATATATATATATAAAATTTATTTTATGCATTTAGACTCCAGGCAACAAATAGGCTACACCTGTTATGTTCCAAGGGTCATATGGACCCCAGAACATCTCACGGGCATACAGAAACCAACATACACCAGACAAAAAACTAAAAGTTTTTAAACAGGACATGACCAAACATGACAGTAACTGCTGGACTAGCAGGCAAGGGAATAGTGGCAGAAGGACATAGTTATATTATTAAAGGGAGTCTGTCACCACCCTGACCCGTTTGGATAGCACTGTAGGTCTTCTATTCTCATTTTCAAATATACCTTTCTGTCCTAATCACTTCCATATAATCATATAATTATGCTAATGAGGAGAAAAGAGCTCAAGAGGCTGTACTGATTGGTGCTGGAGCCCAGCCACGCCCATCCGAATGGAGCCCCGCTCCTTCCTTCCTCTTCTGTTCTCCATCTTCTAAGCTCGGTGACCTCATCATGATTCCACTGCAAACCTCGCACAAGCTCACATCTCCTTCATGTCTGCGCCGGCGCAGTCTGTTCATGTCTGAAAAAAAACGGATCCAGCACCATTGAATTACATGGTTTTTGATGCTGGATTCAACATGTTCAGTTTCCCATGCCACATACAAAAACGCTGCTTCCAGTGGTGATTGCTCCGCCCCCCATCATTGTACCCCTCAGATGCAGCGTTCATACATGAACTGATGTACATACCACGGTGTAAAATTTGGAAAAAAAATAAAAATCATACTTACCTGCTCTATTTGCTCGCGACGGGCCAACTGCTGCCATGTTGCTTGGAGATCTGGCGTGAAATCTAGCGCAGCCCGATATGACATCATTACACAGAGTGGCGTGGTGACGCACAGGATTTCAACCGAGATCTTCAAGCAAGATGGCAGCAGTTGGCCCGTCGTGAGCAAATGGATGAGGCAAGTATGATTTTTTCTTTTATTTTTTCTGCACTATTTCAGGTAAAATCGATTTACTACCACAAAGCACAAGGAAATTCATTTTCACAGCGAATACAATTTTTCCTGAAATTTGGATCGAAGTCCACTTGGCTCAACACTAATCAGGAGGGATGAAGAGAGGGTCGATAAGGGTCTACAGTAGGGATTAGCGAATCGACCTTGGATGAAACATCCGAAGTCGATTCGCTTAAAACTTCATTCCAATACTGTACGGAGCAGGAGCTCCGTACAATATTAGAATGTATTGGCTCCGATGAGCCAAAGTTATTGCTTTGCGAAGCCTCATGAGACTTCGCATAATAACTTCATAAATTAATTTGTACTGTAAAAAAACATTTCCTGAACTCAGATTTGGTTCCAAGTGGTACCTTGGAACCAAACCCTAGTTCGGGAAGTGTTTTTTTACCGTACAAATTAATTTATGAAGTTATTATGCAAAGTCTCATGAGGCTTCGCAAAGCAATAACTTCGGCTCATCTGAGCCAATACATTCTAATATTGTACGGAGCTCCTGCTCTGTACAGTATTGGAACGAAGTTTTATGCAAATCAACTTCGGATGTTTCATGCGAAGTCGATTCGCTCATCCCTAGTCTACACGTCAATTAGTGAATGATCACCAAGCAGATCTGTACAAGATCTCTAATGACCGGTTCTCAAGCAGGTTCCATTGTGTCTGGATAATGTTCAGCTTTTTCCTAAGGTCTCATTTAAAAGTACAAAATAAGGTACCTAAAAGCAAAAGAAGAAAAAAGTAAATTTTTAGTTTTCGCACGCAGACGGGCTCGTCTAACGCTGTCTTTTATTAATAAACGGTGCAGATTTTCATGCTAGCACAGCAAAGGCAAATCACATCATCGCCTGAAAGAGACATACCTATTATTTTTCAGTGATATATTGCTTTGCAGCTGTAGCCAAAACAATCTAATAAGCACTATTAGATAAAGAATTCTGAATATGAATGTATCGAATTTGTAGTGGGAGAAAATGAACATATTGCAGCATTTGTGTCAGATTGGGTTAAGCCTGTGCATCTCTTTCCTGGTAATAAATGCAGATCAAAAGACTTCTCATGTACAAAATAATAATACACATTTGGACTGCATGAAATAACACGACCACTTTGTAACGTTAGGAGAAAATCAGTCAGGTATATGACTTTCTGAATATAAATGATTTGCGGAGGGCGAAGCGAATCTTGCATACGGCTTTCCGCTGTATATTTATATTCCTAAAAAGGTTCAAACTGCCTGTAACGAAACCAGCCGTATATCTGCCGCCAAGAATTCGGGCATTTGCAATGTCACTTATGACAAACTCTGAAAGACATTTTGTCTAAAAGCGACGACAAGACACATAAATAAAGGGGATCTCCACCAGGACTCCTCCTCTTCACTGCCATCCTCTCCTGCACTGGTCACATGATGGTGACATCATCACAGGTCCTTATCAACCCGCCTGTTTTACTGGTCATATGACCTAGATTCAATTGTATTACCGTCCCCAGGAGGGCACTACACTTATATCTAGCTGAGACAAAACAGGGGCCCAGGCCCTAAATGTTTTAACCTAGCAATGCCCCTGCCAATCTGGTATTGATGAAGAGACAGCTCGCACAGTGCGCACGTGCCATCTCCTGTCTCTCTTCCTGTTCGTTGTTGCTTTGCCATAGACATACAGCAGTGGACAGGAAGAGAGAAGTAAAACGGCACGTGCACAATGCGCGCAAAGTATCCTCATACAGATGATCGTGGGGGTGCCGGATGTTGGACCCCCGCCAATCTGATATTGATGACATCCTGAGGATAAGTCACCAATATTAAAAGCCCGGAGAATCCCTTTAATATTGATGTCCTCTCCTCAATTCCTGATCACCTTGTACTCCCGCCTATCAGCTGTTTAAGAGTAGCTCTGATGCCGGAATTACACAGCACCATCCATTGTCTAGTGCACAGAGCTGGTAACTGCAGCGCTGCTCCCATTGCAGTGAATGGTAAACAGTTCCATCCACTGCACAATGGATGGAACTGTGTAGTACCAGTGCCAATTTCTGGCACCTACCTTTTCAAATGTGACATAAACACTTTAAACAGGGTAAACTTTAGGAATTTTTTGTGCAAAATAAGACACCAGAATGCACAGCAATTTGCTAATCCAATGTAGTAGATTCACAAATTCCCCCCCTATGTTAATCAAAAACAGTAATTTTCGAATTTTTGGCTGCTATTATTGATTTTGGCAGTACTATGTTATAAAAAAAATTAGCTAATAAATATTCATAGATTGTAAGCTCTTGAGAGCAGGGCCCTCACTCCTAGTGTTTCAGTTGTATATTAGCTAGTGTGGGATTTCGCTGTGGTAGATAGGGTAAGCGGATGCAGTACAGAGGCAAAATACAAGTTCTTAACTAAAACTTCAGTGTTTATTCACACTTGCGTCACTTTGCAGTCTTTGGTGTTAATTCACACACAAATGGAAAGTTCAATTTGCACAGAACAACATGTCACTTTGGAGTCTTTGGTGTTAATTAACACACAATGGAAAGTTCATATTGCACAAGTCACCTTGTTGGCAGTTTTGCCTCCAGTAGTCCACTTCAGGCTTTAGGGGGCTTGTTCCCCCTGCACATGGGTCTCAGCCCTCCAGTCCAGCACAAAACCTCAGATCTCAACAGAGAAACTCAGCTGCTGAGCTGAGCTGCCTATTTAAGGACAGCCAGGTGCTGCCAAAACCCAGACCGGTACTTAAACTCCGGTCCGGTATTTGACCTCACCTGGCTGGAAACCAGCCCAGCTGCACATGTTGGGAGGAAAATACCTACCTTCCCAGACAAAACCCCTCACTGTGTCACACCAGTTACATTGTGATGTATTTTGTTTTGTACATGAACCCTCTGAATTGTAAAGCGCTGCAGAATATGGTGGTGCTATATAAATAAATATTATTATTATTATTATGTATCTCCAATAGTAATCACTAGTGATGAGCGAATCAAAGTTAACGAAGTGGAATTCGATCTGAATTTCAGGAAAAATTCAGTCTGCCATGAAACCCAATTTCTTGGAGTTTGTGGTAATGAATCAATCTTTCCTGAAATGGGGGTTAAAAAAATACATACTCACCTCATCCATTTGATTGCGGAAAGGCCGTCGTGGACATCTTGATTGAATAAAACGTGCCAATTCTCGCGCGCTGATGTGTGATATCATCAGTGAAGGGGGGTTCGACGCGATCGCCGTTCCCCTTCATTGCACCCACTCAATACAATGGAATGAGATTCCTGCCAAAGTAATTCTCAATTAATAAAATTTCTTACGTATAAATATAATAAGCCACTGGCGCTAGATACTCACATAAATGCTGCAGTGTCACAGCAGTCCTGTAAATCCTGCTGCAGTGGAAGTGCAGATCACTAACTGAAAACAAAACTTGACACCGCGCACAGCCAATCAATCCAGATCCCCCTTCTGCTAATTTTCTCGGATCCGGTAATACCAATAGGTATCACAGGTAACACTCAAGATTACCTTGATTTGGATACTGTCACAGAGGTTCTCGTTGTCCGAGGTGCAGGTCACGTTGTACGATGCGCAGGTCTTTCTAAGTTCTCGTATGCAGGGGGTCTTTGCAGATGTAAGGCTGCTGTCTGGGAGTTCGCCCCGGCCGGTGGCAGAACTCCGCTAACCTATCGCTCGTGCTCACGTCCAACGCATCGTAACTTGCTCGAAACGCGTTGGTCGGTATTGTGGTGCTACTGACGACCCCTAGCTCTTAGTGGTGACATCACCCGCTCCTCCGTGAGCACGAGCGATAGGTTAGCGGAGTTCTGCCACCGGCCGGGGGGAACTCTCAGGCCTTACATCTGCAAAGACCCCTGCGTCTTGAGTGTTACACATGCTACCTATCGGCTCCGAGAAAATTAGCAGAAGGGGGTTCTGGATTGATTGGCTGAGCGCAGTGTCAAGTTTTGTAATCAAATTTCTTGTTGAAGTTCGGCAAAGCAGCCAAATCGAATTTTTGAAATCACAAATAATTAAAAAAGGGTTTTCTGAGATGTTTTTACTGATAATCATCAGTATCTGATCAGTGGGGGTCCAATAACTTGGACCCCCCGCCGATCAGCTATTTGAAAAAAGGCACCAGTGCTTGCACTAGTGTCGCAGCCTTCTCTCAGCTCACCAAGCACAGCACCATACATTATATAGTGGTTGTGCTTGGCATCTTAGCTCAGTGACAGCCCTCTTTACTTCTTTGGGGGCTGAGCTGCGCCTAGGCCATGTGACCAATGAACATGACATTACATAGCCTAGGGGAAGCTGCAAGAATCCCGAGGTGCTACTGTGAGTGCTTGTGTCTTGTCAAACAGCTGATTGGCGGGGGTCCCGTGTATTACACCAATTTTACCTGAAAATAGTGTAAAAAACTAAAAAATATCATACTTAACTCCCCCATTTGCTTGCAACAGGCCAACGCCATCTTGCTTGAAGATATTGCACGAAATTCCATGCACAGTGCCGTAGAATGTCACCATGCCAGCCGGCGCGATGGCGTTATCTTGGGCCACATAAGATTTTGCGCCAGATCTTCAAGCAAGATGGCGGTGGCCAGCCTGTCGCGAACAAATAGGTGAGGTAAGTAGGATTTTTTTTTTGTTTAAATTGTACACTCTGTTATTTACCGTATTTTTTTCACCCTATAAACGCACCTGAGTTTTAAAGGAGGACAATAAGATTTTTTTTTTCTTTCATTAGACCTCAGAGCAGACCAGCAATCAGACCCCCAATGTTAATCAGACCTCAGCTCACAGCCTCAATCAGACCTTTAATGTTAATAAGACCCCATTTCCACATCAGATGAGCCCCCCATGCCTCATATCAGCCCCCTATGCATCATATATCCCCCATTGCCTCATATCAGTCCCCATTGCCTCTAATATCATCCCCCATTGTCATATTTCCGCCCCATTGCCTCATATAAGCCCCCATTGCAATATTTCAGCCCAATTGCCTATTATAAGCTCCCATGCCACAGAGCACATACAATAAAAAAAAAACTTACCTCTCCTGCTCTGGACGCCACCACTCTTGACCTCCAGCGCTTTCTCTTCTTCTTCCTGCCGCGGCTGTCCTGTGAACCGACACGCACAGCGTAAGGTCACAGAGCCCCCTCACGCTGTGAGCAGCCACAGCACAGCCGACAGCAGAGGACCAGGAAGCGGTGAGTACAGAACCTTCACCGCTTCGTGGTCCTCTGGTACTAAGGAGCGCGCTCATAATGAAAGCATTCATTAGTATTTATCCCATAAGACGCTGGGACATTTTCCCCTAATTTTGGGGGGAAAGAAATTGCCTCTTAGGGGGCGAAAAATACGGTATATCAGATGCCGCAATCATGTATGAATGCGGCATCTTAGGGGTGCAATGACTGGGATCGGCGCAATCGCTGCTCACTGTTATTCTACCCACAACTTATAAAGAAATGTTCTTTGTGACGAAATAGTCACAAAGTAAATTTTTAGCAAAATTCGGTAAAGCAGCCAAATCAAATTTTTGAATACTTCACTCAGCACCTGGATTTAAATACTTTTGTAATTGCATGTAATTAAAAATATGGCATAGATACTGAGTTAGGGCTCATGCACATGGACGTATTTTTCTTCTGTTTCCATTCCATTTTTTTACAGATCAATCCGTATGTGGACATTCTGTGTCTGCATATCCGTTCCGCCAAAAAAATAGAACATGGATGCAATATGGACATCACACGGATGTCATCCATTTTTTTTGCGGATCCGAGATTTGCGAACCGCAAAATGCATACGGTCATGTGCATGAGCCCTTATTCTATAAAATGTATCTATATAGCGCCACCTGCTGTTTGCTTTCCTTATTTCCAGCTCACTGAGATGGCCGCACATGCTCAGTTTCATCCTCAGCTGTGATAGGCTGCAGCAGAATGGACACACCCCCTTAGCTTCAGCAGAAAAGACACTCCCCTTGAGCTTTCAGCTTGATATAAATTTAGCAGAGCAATGAATGGGGAGATCTCTGGATCCATGTGAGGTACAGGGCTGGTTCTAGCTTTGTTAGAAAGACATTGTCATGTACTATATGATGTCATTTTTACATTAGTCATGGGATAACCCTTTAATAAAAAAAACATATAAGAAAAGTATATAAGAAAATTCTTGACGAGCTGCAGTTTGGACATTACCTGGAGGAGTCTTGCAGAGAAGACATAAGGCAAAAAAAATAAATAAGACAATATAATGGAGGGCTCAGCGTTTGATTCCTGTCAGAAATTCTCCAGAAATGATAAATGATTGTATAATACAGAATCTACGGCTAGCTCAGAATTATATTAGCCATCAGTGCTCAAAACTCATTTGAAACTTAATTGGGCTGCTAAGGCAGTATCCCCCTGTTAGCAGAACAGCAGGTTTATAAAAATCATCTCCTATGATTGTTAAATGCTTTCCTAATGAAGCTGATGATCACGTTTTTTTTTTTTTTTTTTGCAATAAAAGCTTTTGTCAAGATGTCACGGATGAAAAAAATAAAAAAAGTCTGACAATGTCGTCCTTAACCGGCACGTACTCCTGTGATTTCAGTTTATCTACGTGGCACGGAATTCAACAGATCGGTCTGCATAGGGGAGATAATCTCCATAAAAAGAGAAGGAAGCAAGCGCTATATATTAAACGGGATTATCAACTAGAACATAATCATGTCCCTGTGTAATTATACGGGACGCCATACGTGGATCTGAACAATCATACAAGGAAATAATTGAGGGCCATAAAACTTAATTCAGAAAAATCAATAAAATATAAAAGCAATCAGATAAGGCCTCTTAAGAAATCGATCAAGGCTTGTACAAAGTCGTAATGTGTTTTCCTAAGAGAAAAGACGCCAAATGAAGCAGACAAAGTTACATAATACGCTACAAGTAGCCTTCTAGAGGTGCTTGTACGCTGAAGAGGGAAGCGCGAAGGACGACGCAATTACTTCTCCCAAGATTTTTTTCACATCACACGGACGGTGAGTAGATAGGAATGTGTGTGTTTAACCGTGGCGTAAGCTCAGAACGCAGACCAATTAGTTCTTTTTTGATCATTTATCTATATTTGTGTCTTTGCGAGCCTCTCTTGGGTGGGAGACAAAAGAAGCTAACAGGCCGGGTTCACGGCAGCGCCGTATACTCACTTTATAGATTCATGAGGATAGGTCATCCATATAAAACCCCTGCACCGCCACTTTAACCTATTGTAACACGACCCTTAACATAAGAAATAAGCAAAGTTATGAAAAATTGTATTCCTCTGCTTGGCCAAATTTCACAAAAGAAATTTGTTTTGTGGCGAATTACTTCATCCTGAAGCCTATTTATTTGTATGTAGCGAGCGCAGTGATTGGAAACAGCAATCACGCCACCCCCCACGTCATTGAACCCCACGGATGCCATGTTCATCACTCATCGCGGCATTTGAGATTAATTATGAGGGCTTTCAGGGGTTAATACGGTAAAAAAAATAGTCACCTTATCCATTTTAGCGCATAGAGGCCGCCGCGGTCATCTTGATTGAAGATACTGTGCAAAATCTCACCGCGCAAGATTTTAAGCGGTATCTTCAATTAAGATGGCCACTGTGGCTGCTTTTCGCACAAATGGATAAGGTGAATATGTATTTTTTTCCAGCCATTTGAGGGAAAATTGGTTCGTTACCATGAAGAGTGAGGAAATTCGGCTTAGCAGCGAATCAAATTATTCCTGAAATGCGGATCGAATTCCACTTCGGATTCTTCGATTCGCTCAACACTACTAAACATGTTACATACAATGTTGCAGCAAGAATTACATTGAAACTTAATGCAACAAAAGCCATTGAAAAGGTCAAGTTAAAATTTGCTGCCGCTGTGTATTTATAATATTTGCTACATCTGTGCATGCTATTGATATTTATTACATGGAGTGCTAAAACGCATAGACCAATGGAAATGAATGAATTTGATTTGGGTTCAATTCAGCTGAATTGGTCGAATCAATTCTACCCAAATAAAAAGTGCTCCAATTGGCCTGAAATGTTTTATATGACACTTTGAGGTCTTCTAAGACTCTTAGGCTGGTTTCACACATTTTTCCGCTCGAGTGCAAAACATGCATTTTGTAATGCGTTTTGCACTTGCGTGAGAAAACTCCCGCATGTTTGATACCCAAACCCGAACTTCTTCACAGAAGTTCGGGCTTGGGATCGGTGTTCTGTAGATTGTATTATTTTCCCTTATAACATGGTTATAAGGGAAAATAATAGCATTCTGAATACAGAATGCATAGTAAAATAGCACTGGAGGGGTTAAAAAAAAAAGATAAATAATTTAACTCACCTTAATCCACTTGATCGCGCAGCCGGCATCTCCTTCTGTCTTCATCTTAGCTGTGTGCAGTAACAGGACCTGTGGTGACGTCACTCCGGTCATCACATGATCCATCACATGATCTTTTACCATGGTGACGGATCATGTGATGGATCATGTGATGACCGGAGTGATGTCACCACAGGTCCTGTTACTGCACACAGCTAAGATGAAGACAGAAGGAGATGCCGGCTGCGCGATCAAGTGGATTAAGGTGAGTTACATTTTTATTTTTAACCCTTCCAGCGCTATTTTACTATGCATTCTGTATTCAGAATGCTATTATTTTCCCTTATAACCATGTTATAAGGGAAAATAATAATGATCGGTCTCCATCCCGATCGTCTCCTAGCAACCGTGTGTGAAAATCGCACCGCATCCGCACTTGCTTGTGGATGCTTGCGATTTTCACGCAACCCCATTTATTTCTATGGGGCCTGCGTTACGTGAAAAACACAGAATATAGAGCTTGCTGCGATTTTCACTCAACGCACAAGTGATGCGTGAAAATCACCGCTCATGTGAACAGCCCCATAGAAATGAATGGGTCGGGATTCAGTGCGGGTGCAATGCGTTCAACTCACGCATTGCACCTGCGCGGAATACTCGCCCGTGTGAAAGGGGCCTTAGGGAGACATTTACTTACTCCATGTCGGCTGGCACCGGCCTCTACATTAGTGATATACGAACATCAGCAGGGGCGTTTCGCGAATGCGCGTTTGCGATCAAATGTTCGTGAACCACGCGTTCCCGGCGGGCCCCATTGACTTTAATGGCAGACGAACCTGAAAAACCTTCAGGTCATATTTGCAGCCACCAAATACTTACTAGTAATGCACAAATAGTCCCAAAACATGTTACATACCAGAGAAGGATCATTGGCAAAAATTCCCACAAAAAAAACATATGTACTGTATATTCTTGCGTATACGACTTTTTAACACATGAAAATCTTCTCAAAAGTCGGGGGTCGTCTTATACGCCGGGTGTCGTCTCATATGCCGGTATACAGCGTGCTGAAACTTACTTCCTAGCAAGACTGGAGAAGCTGTCCTTCTCCAGCTTCAGGGACAGGCGCCCTCTAGCTGAGCCACCGTGTGCTGCATCCCGGCCAGCCGCTCCTGAAGCAGCCCCCTCTTCCTGCTCTCAGTGGTTTTCTCATGCCGGCAGTATCACATTGCGTACTACCGCTCAGATCGTCTTGACAGGGAGGGCTGGGCAGGCAGGGAGAGCTAACACACCCAATCCAAGCAGGCTTTGTATGCAGTGTGCACAGAAAATACCGGTACATCGCTTGCTGTGATTGGCTGGTTGTTGTATACTGGGTTGGATTGGCGATTCTGAGGGAAGGCAGGGGGGAGCAGGAGCATCTGCACTTCAGCCAATTCTACTGTTGGCGGATCTCTAATGAAGTTTGGTGTGAATCTTATCTGTGGTGAAAAAACAGAGTCTATCTGGGGAGCAGATACATGTGGTGGTGAATACAGTACAACACCAGTATCTGTACCTGTACATACAGTACAGCACCAGTATCGGTTCATACAGTATAGCACCAGTACATACAGTACAGTATACAAATGGCTAACAGTCAAGACCCCATCATGGCTCTACCAGCAAGAAGAAAGAAATATGAAGCCAGTTTCAAATTTAAAGTTGTAAACTTTGCCATGGAACATAATAACTGCGCTGCTGCAAGACAATATGGAGTAACAGAAAAGATGGTTTGCGACTGGAAAGCAAATTAAAAGCATTAAAGAGTATGCCAAGGGGTAAGTGTGCATTAAGGAGAGGCACCCCACATTGGCCAGAACTCAAAAAACATGTAGCAGACATGGTGAATGAGCATCGCCAAAACGGTTATGTAGTGACACAAAATAAAATACGTTTGTTTGCACTTCAGTGAGCCAAATCTAACCCAGATCACAGCAACAGATTTAAGGCCACTGCATCCTGGTGTACTAGATTCTTGGAAAGGCATAGTATGGTACTGAGGCAAAAGACGAAAATTGCACAACAATTACCTGCAGATCTTGATGCCAAAGTAAATGTTGTTGGAGGGGTAGTCTTATACGGCGAGTATAGCCCAAACCCTATATTTCAACTGGAAAAGTTGGGGGTCGTCTTATACGCCCAGTCGTCTTATACGCCGGAATATACAGTATTTTAATCGGGGGCCATTTTTATGCATCTTAAAGGGAAACTCTCAAAAATATGCCCTACTGGAGCTTGGAAAAATGTTATTTTAGGCCACAGGAGTACAAGCCCCAAAAAGTAGGCATTCACCTGACAGAAAAGAACTTGTGATGATGTGGCTGGAGGTACATTAGGCGGTCACTGGCTAAAAATTTTACTGTAGGCCAGTACAGGCCCCAAAAATTAGGCATTCACCTGACAGAAAATAACTTGTGATGATGTGGCTTGAGGCACATTAGGCGGTCACTGGATACAAATTTTACTGTAGGCCACTGGATTACAGGCCCCAAAAATTAGGCATTCACCTGACAGAAAATAACTTGTGATGATGTGGCTGGAGGTACATTAGGCGGTCACTGGATACAAATTTTACTGTAGGCCACTGTATTACAGGCCCCAAAAATTAGGCATTCACCTGACAGAAAAAAACTTGTGATGATGTGGCTGGAGGTACATTAGGCGGTCACTAGATACAAATTTTACTGTAGGCCACAGGATTACAGGCCCCAAAAATTAGGCATTCACCTGACAGAAAAGAACTTGTGATGATGTAGCTGGAGGTACATTAGGCGGTCACTAGATACAAATTTTACTGTAGGCCAGTACAGGCCCTAAAAATTAGGCATTCACCTGACAGAAAAGAACTTGTGATGACGTGGCTGGAGGTACATTAGGCGGTCACTGGATACAAATTTTACTGTCATCCAGTGCAGGCCCCAAAAATTAGGCATTCATCTGACAGAAAAGGTATTTTATGCCGCTGTATATACATAAGACAAGGACCATTCTTTGTTCTAGGTCGCGGCGGATATATGTGGGCTGGCATGAGGAAATTCAATTCACACGTGGTCGTCACAGGTGTTGAATTACTCCAAGATCTATGCCTCATTCATTTTTAGAAATGTGAGGTAGTCCACACTGTCGTGAGCTAGGCGAGTGCGCTTATTGGTCACGATCCCCCTGCTGCAGTGAATGTCCTTTCGGACAGGACACTCGACGAAGGGCAAGCCAAGAGTTCCATGGCAAATTGTGCCACCTCTGGCCACAGGTCAAGCCTGCACACCCAGTAGCCCAAGGGTTTCTCGCTACTCAGAGCGTCCACATCAGCCGTTTAAAGTCCCCCTCAAAGCCTGCTCCTCTTGCTCCTCCCCCTCCTCATCACAGCCGCCATCTTCCTCTGACTCCTCTTCAGACTCCTGCTGACTTGTCTTAGATGGAGTAGCCCCCCCGGGAATTCATTCAGCATTAAGACTTCCTCATCTTCCAGCTCCTGCTCCTCGACAGGCTTGATCAATGACACGACGCAATGCACGCTCCAGAAAGAAGGCATAAGATACAATGTCACTGATGGCGCCCTGACCAGTTTGGTGATCTCATCAAATGGCCGCAGAAGTCTGCATGCGTCGCGCATGAGCAGCCACTGGCGCGATGAAAAGAAACCAAGCTCTCCAGAACCTATCCTGCTGTAGAATTCATACAGGTAGTCGTTAATGGCACATTGCTGCTGGAGCAGCCTATCAAGCATATACAAGGTGGAGTTCCAGCGCATCAAGCTGTCACAAATCAGACATCTGACGGGCAGGTGGTGTCGCCGCTGAACGTCAGCAAGGCGATCCATGGCTGTGTAAGATCTTCTAAAATGGCCAGAGATTTTCCTGGCCTGCCGCAAGACGTCCTGGACCCCGGGGTATAGCCAACTGGGTTAGCCACTGTTCGGCCTGTTACCGCAGAGCTGAAAAGTGCAGGACCAGTGTGGCTCTTGGCTTTCAGGCACAACAGCCACAGCACTGCATGGCAACGTCTCACCCGGCACGTCGAAAAGGTTCTAGGAAGCTTGGAAGGCGCAGCGTAAGAGGCGGTAGCAGTGGAAAAGGAGGAGTCAGCCGAGGAGTCGACGGAGGATGGAGTAGGAGGAGGAGAAGAAGAGGCAAGCCTGCATGCAATCCGTGGCGGTAACACCAAATCCACACGGGAGCCACGGGTTACATGTTTGACGGCCATCAGAAAGTTCACCCAGTGGGCAGTGAAAGTTATGCACCTTCCCTGCCCGTGTTTGCTAGACCACATGTCTCTGGTCAGATGTATCTTGCCACTGACACTGTGTGCCAGAGATATATTCACTTGCCGCTGAACATGGCCATATACGTAGCTCTGGGATGCCCTTCTGTGAGAAATATTTCCTTCCGAGGACCTTCCATTGTGGTGTGCCAATGGCCACAAATTTTCTAAAGGCCTCAGAGTCCACCAATTTATATGATAGTAGTTGGCGGGCTAACAGTTCTGACAAACCAGCGGTAAGCCGTTGGGCAAGAGGATTAGTCAGCTTCATAATTTTTTTACGCTCAAACATTTGGGCCACGGACTACGGCACTGTGGAAGGTGGAGTGGAGGACAAATGGGAGAAGAGAGGAGATGGAGAAGGAGAAGAGGCAGGACGTGGAGCACTAGGCTTTGTGGGTTCTGATGGAGTTGCTCCCACTGGGCTCAGTGATGGGAGGCCAGGTGCCTTCTTAAGGCGGTCGTCCCTAGGTGATTGTTGGGCTTACCGCGACTTATGCGTTGACAGCACAGGCTGCAGATGGCAACACTATTGTCAGCAGCTGACACGTTAAAAAAAGCCCACACTGCAGAGCCATGTGCCGGCGTCCTGGAAGCGCCAGAAGTGACCGTGCATGGTGGATGGCTTGCTCCAGATACATATGCAGTCTGCTTTTGCCTCCTGTGCCCTGCGAGCTCTGCCTGCTTCTCCTCCTTCTCCTCCCTCTCTGCTGCTCTGTCTCTCCCTCTAAACTCCCTTTGTCAACACGTTATCATCATCACCTTAACAACCACTGACATTTGAGATCTCGGAGTAGGCAGCAACAGCGGGGACCTCTCTCCTTGGGCTGATCTGGGTACTGTTGTCAGACCGCTGGGTGGTGGCCGTTGCTACCTCCTCTTCCTCATCCGATGTCAAGAATGGCCGTGCATCGGTAAGGTCTGGGAATGGATGGGAAAATATTTCCTCTGACTCGAGTGGAGGGGCTATAGTGGTGGTGGTGTCTTTGGGGATGCACACAGCACAGAGTGAGGAGGGTGCAGAAGCAGAAGGCTGAATGAGCCACTCAACTAACTCTGATGCGTTCTTTGACATAATCGCACGCGCCTTCTCCAACTTCCCACTTAGGCTCCGGCCTGGTGCACTTGCCCGACCCCTACCACCCCTGTGGAACGGCCTGCCTCTTCCTCTGTTTTTCATTTTAAAAATGACCCTGTGCCTATGTCCCTAGAGAAGAGCAGTATTTGTGGAAGCAGGCATATCACAGACCTCAATCAATATTTGGTGGAAGCAGGTATATCAAACTCCTTAATTAGTATTTTGTGGAAGCAGATATCTCGTAGGCATCAATCAATATTTTGTGAAATCAGGTATATCAATCCACTTAATCAGTATTTTGTGGAAGCAGGTATCTCGCAGGCATCAATCAATATTTTGTGGAAGCAGGTATATCAATCCACTTAATCAGTATTTTGTGGAAGCAGGTATATCGCAGCCCTCAATCAGTATTTTGTGGAAACAGGTATATCAATCCCCTTAATAAGTATTTTGTGGAAGCAGGTATATCGCAGGCCTCAATCAATATTTGGTGGAAACAGGTAGATCAAACCTCTTAATCAGTATTTTGTTGGAACCAGGTATATCTCAGGCCTCAATAAATTTTTTGTGGAAGCAGGTATATAACACCCCTTAATCAGTATTTTGTGGAAGCAGGTATCTCGCAGGCCTCAATCAATATTTGGTGGAAACAGGTATATCGAACCGCTTACTCAGTATTTTGTGGAATCAGGTATATCGCAGCCCTCAATCAGTATTTTGTGGAAGCAGGTATCTCGCAGGCCTCAATCAATATTTGGTGGAAGCAGGTATATCAATCCCCTTAAAAAGTATTTTGTGAAATCAGGTATACTGCAGCCCTTTAACAGTATTTTGTGGAAGCAGGTATATCAAACCCCTTAATCAGTATTTTGTGGAAGCAGGTATATCGCACCCCTCAATCAATATTTGGTGGAAGCAGGTATACCGAATCCCCTAATCAGTATTTTGTGGAAGCAGGTATATCGCACCCCTCAATAATTTTTTTTGCCACAACAGTTATATCACACCATCCTGTTTATTTGGGGCAACAGGTATATTGTAGCCCTCAATCAGTATTTTGTGGAAGAAGGTATATAATATCACACCCCTCAATCTGTTTTTTGGGGGGCAACAGGTATATCACACCCGTTGCAATTAGTTGTTCCAATAGCGTTTGTCTCTCTATATAGCTGCAGTATCTCAGCAGAACCACACACAATTGCTGCACAATACAAATGCACTACATACTTTCAATGTTAGATAGTATATTGTAGATATATCACACCCCTCAATCAGTATTTTTGGGGGACAACAGGTATATCACACCCGTTGCAATTAGTTGTTCCAATAGCGTTTGTCTCTCTGTATAGCTGTGGTATCGCAGCAGAACTGCTGCACAATACAAATGCACTATAACATACTTTCTATGTTAGAAAGTATATTATAAGTATATGACACCCCTCAGTATATCGCATCTATCGATAGCCCACCTATACCAGTCCTAGCTAGCGTTTGGTGTCCCTAACAGCCTGTTCCTGCTCCACAAAGCAACCTCTCCCTACACTGGCAAAACACAGAATGTAAAATGGCTGCCAGATCGGGTTCTGTGATAGGGTGGGGGTGTGTCCATGTGCTGAAACATATCAATTGGCTGTCCTGTCCCACCTGATGGATGTGTCATGGGTCAAAGTTCAGCGCAATGCAAAAGAATATGGTGCCAGCGGACATTGCCATATGTTGCACACAAAATGACTGCAGGGCAAACCGCAAGGCCACCTCTACGCTATATAACTTAGGCGCTGGCCGCACAACTTGATTAAATCTACACTAGCTCCCTTGCTGGCATACATTTAAGTCATTTTCTACCCCAAAAACAGGCATAGAAAATGATATGAGATGGTCCAGCTCATCCGCCCCCTTCCCTGCATTTCCTCGCCCCCTTTTTCCACCAAATCAGAAAAGTGGCAGAAGCGGGGAAAAGTCAACCAATCTGCCGCAAATCCCCTTTGAGACCGAATCTGAAACAAAAGTACACAAAAAAGAGGCATACTTCACACCATAAATGACCCCTTATTTTTCTCTCTTGTCTCTCACTCACTCTCTCACCAAAATTAGCTCGAATAAAATCACCTAAAATTTGTATTCAACTTAAATTCGGGTGACATTTCATTCATTTAGAATCAAATCGCTCATCTCTATAGATCAATGTAATGAGTTTTACTAAAAGTTAAATTTAAAATGAAATATGTAGGGGATCTCCCACTCGGTAGACCTGGCTCCCATTTTGGTGGACTTTTGCCATCTTTGTATTACATAGCCGGTCATTCATTAAAGCAGCCACAGTGTAATACTAGTGCTCGGAAAAACCTGGCTGGCCTATAGCTTTCCCTGATGGACTCTGAACCATTACGTCTCCGGAAGACGCTCTCCATCCCCCTCTCCGGAAGTCGTATTTTGGATACAAAGCCATTATTGAACCACTACGTCTCCGGAAAAACCCCGCTGGCCTATAGCTTTCCCTGAAAAATTCAGCTGTTTGCTGTAGATGTCATGAGCAGGACCAAGGCAATGAGCTGACAGATGCATTTCGAAAGGGATTGTCTCTTGTAATCTTTCATTCAGAACCCCATATATGAGGTCCATGAACAGTATGAAGGATGGCTGTAGAAAAGTGAATCAGGTAAAGATAAAAAAAAAAGAGAAACTTTTCAATTATAAAACTTTGAGAAAAGTCTTGAAGAGACTTAGACACTTTCAACATCAGGGAAATATATTCTTAAGAGGGATAAGGTAATGATTAATGTATATGTCACACCTTGACTGGAGGCTCTCCCAGAAGAGGCGTTCCTGCTCATCTCTTTATGGCAGCCTGTGGTGTTGCATTATAGAAAGGGAAGGTGAAAACCACAATGGGATCTACACAACTTGGTTTGTCCATGGGAAAAAAATCCCAAAGCTACAGTGTATTAAATAAACTTTCACTTTATGATAGACAGGTGTATTAACAGCACGGAATGTACTGAAAAGGCACTGGAACAATCCAAAAGCTGCTACAAAATGTTTTCAATTAACTTTTTGAAAAATTCTAACCTTTTTTAGCATAAAAGGCAAATAGCAACAAATTGATGGACATCTCTGTCATTCAGCTGTCTAGTTGCAGAGTACTGATCATCAACATTTTATATTAAAGTGTTACATTAGCCATAATTTCCAACATGGCACATGTCTAATTAGGAATATGGGGGAATTAAAGGCTATGTACACCATTAGGGGCAATTTTTTATTATTGTATTGTACTCATTTCGAGCTAAAATTATTTTTTTAAGTGGTCTGTATTAAAAATATGGCGTCCTTTTTTCTGTACAGAGCTGAGATGCTCTAGTAGCAGCCTGTGGATTTTCTGTCTTTTCCATAAGACCAGGAGCAGACGGACTCCTTATCTCTGCTCTCTGACCTTATAAACACTCACTGATAAGAACGTGGCTCAAATAAGTGTTTATGGCTTCTTAGTAGTTTAGAGATAAGGTTTATTAGATGACCGGCACAAATTGAAAATTTAAGTACCAGTCACACAGCTAGAAAAACAGTTAACCACTCTGAACGGCTTAATATAAAAAAAAAAGGCCAATTGTGATGGTCAAAGAGTATTAGCCATTCTGTCAGTTTGTAATGCTCTGCTATTGTCATTAATGTGTATGAAACATTAATTGTATTGCTGTTCTGCCGGCATGTCTATGCTCTATCAGATTTGTGCTTTGGTACTGCGATACCATGTTTACTGGTGTACTGTGACAGTTTGTTCTGTTCCTTGTCTGAGAAATAAAAAAAAAAAATTTTTTAGCTAAGAATGAGTAAAAATAAATTGCCTCAGAGCTGTATATAGCCTTTCAGTTTCTGTTTGTGAAGAGTGGCAAGTTGGCCTGGGGAGTTTCATAGGCTAACCAGTGCTCCATGGAAAAAAAGGAAGTGTAAATTATTTCATATCCTGGAAGACAAGACCTGGATGTCTAGTGGCATCTATTGGATGGCTACTTTATACGTCAAAGTCTAGCCCTCTAAATAGTGCTTGAAACACAACTCAGATATAAGTCAAAACCAGATTATTTTCCATAAGAAGAAGCAATGACTGACCTGTAAGGCCCTGTATGCCAATTTGACAGTCTCCACAAGGATAAACTTAAAGGGGTTGTGCACCGGTTAAATATTGATGACCTATCCTCAGATAGGTCATCAATATCAGATAAGTGGAGGTTGAATGGGACAAGTATCTAGAATTACACTGTGCCGCCTCGACACGCGAGATGACATTCAAGTAACCTTCAAGAGAAAGCAGCACTCGCAAAAGTGCTGCCTCCTCTTCAAACTGGTGATCAGCGGGTTCCAACTCCTTGCTCCTCTAGCGGCTGTACTTGGTATTGCAGCCAAGGCCCCTTCACTTGAATTGGACTGAGCTGCAAATAGTTCAAGTGACCAATGAATGTGACGTCACAGTTCTAGACACTGACTTATAGCATAGCCATCCAATAGGTGGCACTAGAGAGCGAGATTTGTCCCTCCTGGATAAGAGTTTATTTACATTTCCTTTAATAAAGAATATGGTATATGTATTGAACTACCCCATCTGGCAGAATACAGCTTTATAATATAGCCTCCGTTTTTACAATACCTTTAAAAATGTAATAGTCATGGGCATAAGTAGTGCTGTTTGATACTTATGGTGTTCATGGAATATGCAATTTGTTTCTCCTAAATTGGTTCTCCTGTTGAGACAATATAGATAACTGTGACGTATACCCCTCTGGGACCACCACAGTGTGCTTTGAGTTAAAGTGGCAGTGTTTAGAAGGAGAGTAACAGACATCCAATTGGTGGTGAGTGCTTAAATGGTCGCCGTCATTTCACACAACTTTGCAAAATCAATAATTATAAGCTATTTTCCTCCCCTTCTTTTCTAAACTAACTTTCTCTCTGAATTCTGTGCCAGATTCATCTTGTGAGATCATGACTGATTGCCTGCTCACTGAAGGATCAGACTACATAATCACATTATGGTCTACAAAAAGAGGAGGAGCAGCAGTGAGAGAGAAACACACAGACAGTAAGAGACAGACATGTTTCAGCAGATTCAGCAGCTAATAGTTTAATATCTCACCCCAAGTGTGTTATTCACATCTATACTACACAGTACTTCTGTATAATGTATTATATGCTGATTCTGAGTGAAAGTTAGAGAGCAGAAACTCTATGGGCAGGCATGATACCAGCTAGTCTCCACCCATCATCTCAGAGACAACCGAGGACCAGGAGATGTAGTCTGCAGAGGGGAAAACTGCTAGAAAATACAAGATACAAGTCATAATGATTGGATATATCACTCATGTATACACATACGGTATGACAGCTTATTCTAAAAAATGTAATCTGAAATTATAGGTATACTTTAAATGTTTCCGTAACTACCAAAAACCTAAATGAAAACCACTACCACATCAGCATTCAAAAATGGAGGTCCCCTCAATAGCAGGTAAGAGTCATAGACAATATTGAGGAACACAATAGTATGGTCTATGGTTGAACTATCCTATATGTTCCTCTTGTTCATCTGTATCTCACTTTGAATCCACTTGGTCAGAAACTTTACTTTAAAAACTGACTTCTAAAACTTCTCTTTGGTTTCAATTGTAAAGTTAATCATACATTTAGAATATTACTTGCCTGCGGTTTACCTATGTACTTGATCAGACAAATCCCCTGATGTCTACTGTGATCAGGAGAAGTTCTCTTGTCTGAATAATGTATAAAGCACAGTATATTCATATTATATTTGATGTATGAAAGTAGTCGTAGTATCAGGAGTAGAGATGAACACTTTTTTTAATTCGTTTCGGGAACTGATTCTAACGAATTGGTCAAAAAATGTAATCTGGATCTGAATCAATTTTCTAATTGGTCTGAAAATTGGTAAATGACACTCTAAGGCAGAGGTGCACAACCCACGGCCCAGAGCCATGGTTTGCGGCCCCCATCCTGCTGGGCATAAACACAGGTGATCCTGCAATCAGAGGTGTTTCTGCCTGGAGCAGCACACAGCAACGGATGACAGCGGCTGCTCCTGCACTGTAGCAGGAGCAGGTCGGGCTCCCAGCTGTAGCTGACAGCGAGGGAGCTGAGGAGAAGGCAGAAGCAGTTTATCAGCGCTTCTGCCTTCTCCTCAAGGAGCATTATGCAGGGTGGACCAGTGTCTTGGGGAGAGAGGAGCGCAGATATATAGGGTCAGTAGACCCTGATGAGCTCTGCTATGTACAACCCACCCTCCCAGCGGGCTGGTTTCCCCTGTAACTGGGGCTTCCTTTGGATGCCCCAGTTTCAGTGAAAATAGTGTGGGGGGGGGGAATTATGTGTCCCCAAATGTTTTTCATGTACATTATATATACAATAGAAAAAGTAAGGCAGCACCAACCTATAAACAATACTGCGGGTGCAAGCTCAAAAGGGCAAGCTTACCAAAAAATTCAGTCCAAAAAATAGAGCAGCACTCCAGGAGAAAGGCTTCATGTTGGAGCCGAAACGATGCGTCACCAATGGGTGAATAAACCACTATTTTCCACATTATCCTGGAGTGCTGCTCTATTTTTTGGACTATATATATATATATATATATATATATACAGTACAGACCAAAAGTTTAGACACACCTTCTCATTCAAAGAGTTTTCTTTATTTTCATGACTATGAAAATTGTAGATTCCCACTGAAGGCATCAAAACTATCAATTAACACATGTGGAATTATATACATAACAAAAAAGTGTGAAACAACTGAAAATATGTCATATTCTAGCTTCTTCAAAGTAGCCACCTTTTGCTTTGATTACTGCCTTGCACACTCTTGGCCTTCTCTTGATGAGCTTCAAGAGGTTGAGCTTCAAGAGGTAGTCACCTGAAATGGTCTTCCAACAGTCTTGAAGGAGTTCCCAGAGATGCTTACCACTTGTTGGCCCTTTTGCCTTCACTCTGCGGTCCAGCTCACCCCAAACCATCTCGATTGGGTTCAGGTCCGGTGACTGTGGAGGCCAGGTCATCTGGCGCAGCACCCCATCACTCTCCTTCATGGTCAAATAGCCCTTACACAGCCTGGAGGTGTGTTTGGGGTCATTGTCCTGTTGAAAAATAAATGATGGTCCAACTAAACGCAAACCGGATGGAATAGCAAGATGCTGTGGTAGCCATGCTGGTTCAGTATGCCTTCAATTTTGAATAAATCCCCAACAGTGTCACCAGCAAAGCACCCCCACACCATCACACCTCCTCCTCCTCACGGTGGGAACCAGGCATGTAAAGTCCATCCGTTCCCCTTTTCTGCGTCGCACAAAGACACGGTGGTTGGAACCAAAGATCTCAAATTTGGACTCATCAGACCAAAGCACAGATTTCCACTGGTCTAATGTCCATTCCTTGTGTTCTTTAGCCCAAACAAGTCTCTTCTGCTTGTTGCCTGTCCTTAGCAGTGGTTTCCTAGCAGATATTCTACCATGAAGGCCTGATTCACACAGTCTCCTCTTATCAGTTGTTCTAGAGATGTGTCTGCTGCTAGAACTCTGTGTGGCATTGACCTGGTCACTAATCTGAGCTGCTGTTAACCTGTGATTTCTGAGGCTGGTGACTCGGATGAACTTATCCTCCGCAGCAGAGGTGACTCTTGGTCTTCCTTTCCTGGGGCGGTCCGCATGTGAGCCAGTTTCTTTGTAGCGCTTGATGGTTTTTGTGACTGCACTTGGGGACACTTTCAAAGTTTTCCCAATTTTTCGGACTGACTGAGCTTCATTTCTTAAAGTAATGATGGCCACTCGTTTTTCTTTACTTAGCTGCTTTTTTCTTGCCATAATACAAATTCTAACAGTCTATTCAGTAGGACAATCAGCTGTGTATCCACCTGACTTTTCCACAATGCAACTGATGGTCCCAACCCCATTTATAAGGCAAGAAATCCCACTTATTAAACCTGACAGGGCACACCTGTGACGTGAAAACCATTTCAGGTGACTACCTCTGGAAGCTCATCAAGAGAATGCCAAGAGTGTGCAAAGCAGTAATCAAAAGCAAAAGGTGGCTACTAGAACCTAGAATATGACATATTTTCAGTTGTTTCACACTTTTTTGTTATGTATATAATTCCACATGTGTTAATTCATAGTTTTGATGCCTTCAGTGTGAATCTACAATTTTCATAGTCATGAAAATAAAGAAAACTCTTTGAATGAGAAGGTGTGTCCAAACTTTTGGTCTGTACTGTATGTATAGTGGTGATTCGCTCTGGTAGCTAGGATTAGCGGGTGCAGCACAGAGGCAAAGTACAAATTCTTTGTTCAAAACATCAGTGTTTATTCACAGGTGAAAGCAAAACAAAAACGCAAGTTGTTTGGTGATCGTTCACACACATGAAAAGTTCATATACAAAACAGTCACCCTCTCTCCTGGGTGTTACTTCACACCCTGTTGGAAGTTCTGCCTTGTCAAATACACAGGCAGGCGCCTGTTCGCCCTGACAGGGGTCTGAGCCCTCCAGCCCGGCTTAAGCCTCAGATCCCAACACAGCCCTCAGATCGCAGCACACAGACCTCCTGAGCTCCACTGTCAGACGGAGGTAATCCTCTCCACCTGGCAGTGCTGGCTGGTTTTTATGCCTGGCAAAACCAGGCCTGGAACATGGGGAGTAGTCACCCACCCAGCACTTTGACTACTCCCAGTAAGAGCCGTACCGGATCAGCTATTATAGCCATACTAAGTATCAGACCTCATGCACACGACAGGTTTTTTTCACGGTCCGCAAAAACGGGGTCCGTAGGTCTGTGATCCGTGACCGTTTTTTCGTCCGTGGGTCTTCTTTGATTTTTGAGTTAACTACAGGGGAGGGAGGGGGGCCCACTGGCCACCAATGAGTTAACTACAGGGGAGGGAGGGGGGGCCGGCCGCACTGGCCACCAATGTGTTAACTACAGGGGGAGGGGGGGTCTGCCCCCTGCTGCCTGGCAGCACCTGTTGGAAAATAGGACAGGTCATATTTTTGGGACGGACAGGAAACACGGATCACGGATGCGGCTGCAAAATGGTGCATTTGTCCGATTTTTCCACGGATCCATTGAAAGTCAATGGGTCCGCGAAAAAAAACCGGAAAATGGCACAACGGCCACGGATGCACACAACGGTCGTGTGCATGAGGCCTCAAGGTGTCAAACAGCAACTGCTGCTAACATGTAAAAAATGGCTCTTACTTCACCAAGGCCAGGAACCTCAGTGACACGTACCTATCATCCACGATGATTCCTTGTACCTTCTTACATTTAATTTTTTTTTTTTTATAAAAAAAAATACAAAAATACAAATAAAAGAAGAAAAAAAAGGAGAAAGTGCAAAATAAAGAAAAGGTCAGTGTCCCCCATAGGTCTTTTAAAGACCTCTTTGGGGACATATTGTGTTGCGAAAATATATTTGAAAAAAAAGGAACATTTTAACAAAAACAATGTAAAAATAATAAAATACAAGTTAAAGAAAAAGGAAAAAATGCAAAATATAATTGTTCACTGTCCCCCAACAGTCTTTTTACGACCTCTTGGCGGACATGTTAAATTTTTAAAAATAAATAACGTGATTATAAAAAAATAAAAAAAATACAAAATACAAATAAAAAGGAAAATGTGCAAAATAAAAATGTCAGTGTCCCCCAAAGGTCTTTTTGTAGCAGAAATATATTTAAAAAAATAAGCAGGGGCATAACTATAGGGGAAGCAGGGGAAGCGGCTGCTTTGGGGCCCTGACCGCGAAGGGGCCCATTCAGGAGGAGGAGGACTAAAAGATTTTGTCAGGGCCTCCTCAACAGTATTACACAATGAAATTATATACAGTGACAGTATAGACAGTGTACAAAATAGATGGAACAGCTGCCGGGCCTGGTCTGAGAGAGCGATCTTTACTAGCCACAGGAATGGGGGCAGCATGAAAGGAAGGGGTTGTGAAAAAATTACTGTGGAAGGGGGGCCCCATTCAAAAATATGCTGTGGGGCCCAGGAATTTCTAGTTACGCCACTGAAAATAAGTTAAAAGAAAAAAATATATATATACAGGTCCTTCTAAAAAAATTAGCATATTGTGATAAAGTTCATTATTTTCTGTAATGTACTGATAAACATTAGACTTTCATATATTTTAGATTCATTACACACAACTGAAGTAGTTCAAGCCTTTTATTGTTTGAATATTGATGATTTTGGCATACAGCTCATGAAAACCCAAAATTCCTATCTCAAAAAATTAGCATATCATGAAAAGGTTCTCTAAACGAGCTATTAACCTAATCATTGGAATCAACTAATTTACTCTAAACACCTGCAAAAGATTCCTGAGGCTTTTAAAAACTCCCAGCCTGGTTCATTACTCAAAACCGCAATCATGGGTAAGACTGCCGACCTAACTGCTGTCCAGAAGGCCATCATTGACACCCTCAAGCAAGAGGGTAAGACACAGAAAGAAATTTCTGAACGAATAGGCTGTTCCCAGAGTGCTGTATCAAGGCACCTCAGTGGGAAGTCTGTGGGAAGGAAAAAGTGTGGCAGAAAACGCTGCACAACGAGAAGAGGTGACCGGACCCTGAGGAAGATTGTGGAGAAGGACCGATTCCAGACCTTGGGGGACCTGCGGAAGCAGTGGACTGAGTCTGGAGTAGAAACATCCAGAGCCACCGTGTACAGGCGTGTGCAGGAAATGGGCTACAGGTGCCGCATTCCCCAGGTCAAGCCACTTTTGAACCAGAAACAGCGGCAGAAGCGCCTGACCTGGGCTACAGAGAAGCAGCACTGGACTGTTGCTCAGTGGTCCAAAGTACTTTTTTCGGATGAAAGCAAATTTTGCATGTCATTCGGAAATCAAGGTGCCAGAGTCTGGAGGAAGACTGGGGAGAGGGAAATGCGAAAATGCCTGAAGTCCAGTGTCAAGTACCCACAGTCAGTGATGGTCTGGGGTGCCATGTCAGCTGCTGGTGTTGGTCCACTGTGTTTTATCAAGGGCAGGGTCAATGCAGCTAGCTATCAGGAGATTTTGGAGCACTTCATGCTTCCATCTGCTGAAAAGCTTTATGGAGATGAAGATTTCATTTTTCAGCACGACCTGGCACCTGCTCACAGTGCCAAAACCACTGGTAAATGGTTTACTGACCATGGTATTACTGGGCTCAATTGGCCTGCCAACTCTCCTGACCTGAACCCCATAGAGAATCTGTGTGATATTGGGAAGAGAAAGTTGAGAGACGCAAGACCCAACACTCTGGATGAGCTTAAGGCCGCTATCGAAGCATCCTGGGCCTCCATAACACCTCAGCAGTGCCACAGGCTGATTGCCTCCATGCCACGCCGCATTGAAGCAGTAATTTCTGCAAAAGGATTCCCGACCAAGTATTGAGTGCATAACTGAACATAATTATTTGACAGTTGACTTTTTTTGTATTAAAAACACTTTTCTTTTATTGGTCGGATGAAATATGCTAATTTTTTTAGATAGGAATTTGGGGTTTTCATGAGCTGTATGCCAAAATCATCAATATTAAAACAATAAAAGGCTTGAACTACTTCAGTTGTGTGTAATGAATCTAAAATATATGAAAGTCCATTACAGAAAATAATGAACTTTATCACAATATGCTAATTTTTTTAGAGGGACCTGTATATAAAAGAAAAAAAAAGCCCACACCAACCAAAACCATCACCATTATTACTCCATTCACTGAAACTATGCATATTATATAATAAAATGATCCAACACAAAATAGGGAACTAATTATAATAATTTGCATATTTAAAGGATGAGCTATAGTTTGAATAAAAATTGCTTTTTAAAAATAAGTTTGTAGTAAAACTAGTAATACTAAAAAATATATTAAAAAGCCCTGTGTCAGGTAATAAACAAATAAAAAAAATGTTTGAACCAAAGTGTGCTAAATCTCCAAAAAGTGACTGGTCATTAACGGGATAAGTACTTTCCCCGCTAGTAAGACCTCATACACAAGATCGTACCGTGGTTTGCGTTCCATAAAACACAGATACCAGCCATGTGTGCTCCACATTTTGCAGAACGGAGCAAAGGATGCAGACAGCACGCGGAACATGGAGTGCTGTCCGCATCTTTTGCGGCCCCGTTGAAGTAAATAGGTCGACATCCAAGCTGCAAAACTGCAGCTCGGATGCAGACCAAAACAACGGTTGTGTACATGAGCCCTCAGGGAAATTGTTTACTGGTTTTGCAGGGCATCTACAGTATTTCTGGGGGTGCAGGAGGAGGTAATAACCAGTGAGCGCTGTCCTCTGCAGTGAAGTAAAGCGCTCATTTGTCAATAGGGGGCAGGAAGGAAATGTCGCCACTTAGAGTGGTTTCCCATTAAAAATAATTTTTTAACACGTTCCTGCAGCATAGTCCCTGAAATAGAAGATTCCTACTTTCCTGCTCCCCGCCGCTCTCGCTTTCTCCATCTTCAGGTCCCTGAGCACTTGTCCAGCAAATCAGACTTCAATGGTGAAAAGCTGCTTGTGGCCACATCACCACTGAAACCAGTCCTTGGCTGGAGCAGTGCGTGCCCATAGCCATCCAGATCTAAACAGAGTGTGGACCGGAAGATGGAGATAGCGGGAGCGGCAGGTAGAGGGAAAGTATGAATCTTCTGTTTCAGGCCCATGCTGCAGGAACGTGTTTAAATTTGTTTTTTTACTAGGAAATCTCTAAGCCCCTATTACACTGCACGATATTCGGGACAATTACTGGGAGCAGGTCTTCATAGGGACGCTCATTCCTGATATCTGGCATGTATAATCGTGCCGCTGATCAGCCGATAAGAAAGTAATTACTCGCTTCTCGGCTGATTTGGATATTTTATCAGAATGAAAGATGTATGATTATTGTCAGCACATCTCCCTGTGTAATTAAGTAAGTGTTGCCGATAATCAATAGAACTGAATGAGGGAGAAATGACTGTGGTAGCGTTCATTCCTCCCCAGGCACTTTGCATCGGCTTGTGTAATAGGCTGATGCAAACAAGCACTGTTAACCTTTTTTTGCGGCCTCTTGAAATGTGCAATGTGACAATGTGGCCCCCAGACCAAAAGATTTTGTGCATCGTTGCTCTAAGGTCTCCTAGCACTCATATTTTTTTCTCTCTTGTCTTTCTGTCTTTTTTTTCTCTCTCTCTCTCTCCCTTCCATCCCCCGTTTAATCTTTTTCTCACAATGAAATCTGTCAGAGCGACAATGACATATACAGTATAGCTCTGGTTCAAAGAATGGTTGATGGTTTAAAATGAAGAACAATTTCATAAATTGTCCCTTCTCAGGGGCAGATGTCTGCCTGTGATTATACACACATGGTAGTATCGGAAAAAGCTGTGGCTTGTTCTGAGCAAGCTCTCAAAAGTACTCCCCTTTTTGGGAGCAGCAGCAGTGCACTGTTTAACCTTACAGACAAGCCAGAAGATGTGTAGCCATTTAGGGTTAGTCGTAGTGGCACCAGGGGAAATGGCAGCTGCTGTATGAGCAGTATGAAAAACGATGAACAGGTAGTTGCATCATTGGGCCAGCAATAAATAGCCACTGTCAGCAATGGCAGATCTTTTTATTGTCATCAGGAGAAGATGTGTGGAAATCCTCACAGATTCATGTGCCCAATTCATATTGACAGAGGTAATGTTTTGTATACCTGTGCAGGGCAATTTTTGCCCAATTGGGTGTGAAGATGCCACCTACCATGCTAAAATTACTTTGAAATTACACTGGGGGCTGGACAAGACACTCCGGTTCCAGCCACTGTTTCAATATGCCTCCCCAGAAGTCTAGGGGATCTGGGAACAGGGTATGTGCAGGAGAAGGGGCACAGCCTAGGTATGACTGAACCTTGTTGTTGTTTAGGTGATGTATGTCCATTTGCTGGTATGCATCAGGTTGGCAGAGCAGTAGAAAAGGCTGTTCCGTCATGTAGCAAACTGAACTGGCTGCTTTGGCTTTTGCTGCTTGATGTACCAGAGGTAGCAGGAGAGTGATGACTTAATTTTGGTGAAGAGGTGGAACTGCACGACATTTAGAAAATTATGATTTTAAACAATGGTACCTGTACAATGTGTGTGTTTCCTACTGTCACCACCGTGGCTACAAGTGCCACTTCTACTACTACTACCACCACCACCACCAACATAGCTATGCATCGTGTCCCCTACCTCAACCTGAACTTCCTCCTTATGGCAGTCCAAATGCTGACGTTTCTCACACAACTAATCAACGGGAAGACTATCTTGAGTATCTTCCACAGAACATGGGATTTTGTTGCCTCTTTAGGCAAAAAAGAAGGCTCCCCACTTGGAGGGGATAGTAAAGACAGAGACGATGCAAGTAATAGACTTCTCTAGTAGCTCAAGTTGAGGAATGTGGACAAAAATGTGACTTTTTAATATAAGATTTCTCCAAAAATATTTTAAAAATAGGGCCCATATTAAGTTTTTCTATAGGGCCCTATGAAATTTGTTTATTCTGAGCATGAATACTGAAAAATAACTAAAATGTTAAAAGGTGGAAATTGACTTTAAACACGCTAGCCCTCTGCACTTAACAGAAAGTCAAAAGCTAAACAGATCTACAAAGCAAACTCCGGGTCCAGCGTTTGTTTCCGTTTCTCAGATAAGATGCTCTCTATGGAAGGAAATGACTGTTTAGAAGAGGAAGCGATATCAGTAGATGTCATGGTATGAGTCTGTAGGAATGATGGCCATATCTAGAGACAAAACATACAGTCGTATTGGCCCATATCATATAGAGAAGGAATATCTAACTTTATGAGTATAATGTGATCCATTTTTGGGCTATCTTGCTATATTGCATCAGTAGTACTCATCCATCTCAAAAATTTGTCATTACACACAGAAGGAATATGTAACACTCAAGTCTTGCAACATGTAACAAACGAAAGGATAACTTGCAAATGTCAGCTCTGTATGGCGGAGATGTGTAAAGTTCTATGCACATCAGTGTATTGTTTGGCACAATGAAATATCCCAGTACAACACACATTTACACATGTACAACTGAATATTCTGTTACAGGAATGACGGTATGACCCATGATGTAGCTCTAGATTCAGCACTGAACACTGTGAGGAGGAAATCATGATAAATGCAACAATCTGTGCAGGACATTGTTAGCGTAAATGCAGCGATGAGCCTATGAATCAATTTGTTCATCTGGATGAATTTACACTATTGAGAGAAGACTCCCCCTGCTCTGGATGCTCCCTCTGCCGGCAGATTAACATGGCCGCACATATCACACGGGCTTGGTAATCTCACACGCCTTCAATGTGAGTATTGGTGCATGCGCAATTATATCAATGCTAAGCCACAAATTAATTAATTAATTTTATCGGCAAATGCATAATCACTAATTTGATTAACAAAGCAAATAATTTGTGCATGCACAAATACTCTCAGTAACAGCGCATGCGCAAGATTATCATGGCTGTACACCATGTTCTTCTACCGGCACATTACAGAATCGTCTGTAAGGAGACGCTCTGCCCCAGTTGTAAAATTCTCTCAGATGAACGAACCAATTCATACAAATTCATACGATTCTATCATCCCTAATTAAATACATTAATTGTATACTTAAAGCATACCCATTGTTTCAGATAACTTTTCAGAATAAACTGCCATATGTGTATAAACAAGTGATAGAGGTATATTTGACGACTGTATCTGGCATCTTTAGCTCATTTCTACTCTGAAGTAGTGGATGGGTTTTTGCTCCTCCCCATAGACTACACAGGGAGGCAGCAGATTCTGTTTTCTAACTCTCACTCAGAAACACTACATACAACAGTATACACTACGTGCAGAATTATTAGGCAAATGAGTATTTTGACCACATCATCCTCTTTATGCATGTTGTCTTACTCCAAGCTGTATAGGCTCGAAAGCCTACTACCAATTAAGCATATTAGGTGATGTGCATCTCTGTAATGAGAAGGGGTGTGGTCTAATGACATCAACACCCTATATCAGGTGTGCATAATTATTAGGCAACTTCCTTTCCTTTGGCAAAATGGGTCAAAAGAAGGACTTGACAGGCTCAGAAAAGTCAAAAATAGTGAGATATCTTGCAGAGGGATGCAGCACTCTTAAAATTGCTAAGCTTCTGAAGCGTGATCATCGAACAATCAAGCGTTTCATTCAAAATAGTCAACAGGGTCGCAAGAAGCGTGTGGAAAAACCAAGGCGCAAAATAACTGCCCATGAACTGAGAAAAGTCAAGCGTGCAGCTGCCAAGATGCCACTTGCCACCAGTTTGGCCATATTTCAGAGCTGCAACATCACTGGAGTGCCCAAAAGCACAAGGTGTGCAATACTCAGAGACATGGCCAAGGTAAGAAAGGCTGAAAGACGACCACCACTGAACAAGACACACAAGCTGAAACGTCAAGACTGGGCCAAGAAATATCTCAAGACTGATTTTTCTAAGGTTTTATGGACTGATGAAATGAGAGTGAGTCTTGATGGGCCAGATGGCTGGATTGGTAAAGGGCAGAGAGCTCCAGTCCGACTCAGACGCCAGCAAGGTGGAGGTGGAGTACTGGTTTGGGCTGGTATCATCAAAGATGAGCTTGTGGGGCCTTTTTGGGTTGAGGATGGAGTCAAGCTCAACTCCCAGTCCTACTGCCAGTTTCTGGAAGACACCTTCTTCAAGCAGTGGTACAGGAAGAAGTCTGCAAGGTAAGAAAAACATGATTTTCATGCAGGACAATGCTCCATCGCACGCGTCCAAGTACTCCACAACGTGGCTGGCAAGAAAGGGTATAAAAGAAGAAAATCTAATGACATGGCCTCCTTGTTCACCTGATCTGAACCCCATTGAGAACCTGTGGTCCATCATCAAATGTGAGATTTACAAGGAGGGAAAACAGTCCACCTCTCTGAACAGTGTCTGGGAGGCTGTGGTTGCTGCTGCACACAATGTTGATGGTGAACAGATCAAAACACTGACAGAATCCATGGATGGCAGGCTTTTGAGTGTCCTTGCAAAGAAAGGTGGCTATATTGGTCACTGATTTGTTTTTCTTTTGTTTTTGAATGTCAGAAATGTATATTTGTGAATGTTGAGATGTTATATTGGTTTCACTGGTAAAAATAAATAATTGAAATGGGTATATATTTGTCTTTTGTTAAGTTGCCTAATAATTATGTACAGTAATAGTCACCTGCACACACAGATATCCCCCTAAAATAGCTAAAACTAAAAACAAACTAAAAACTACTTCCAAAAATATTCAGCTTTGATATTAATGAGTTTTTTGGGTTCATTAAGAACATGGTTGTTGTTCAATAATAAAATTAATCCTCAAAAATACAACTTGCCTAATAATTCTGCACTCCCTGTAGAGAAGTAATGAGCAGAATAGATGTGCATAAAGCACTTAGCATGAGATATAATACTTACCATTTCCTGCTGAATCACGTCTGTCTCTTTGTTAGTTTCACTCTGCACTTCCTCATTCTTCTTCTCTCCATAGACTTCTATTGGATGAAGTAATCTGATCCTTTAGTAAGCAGGCAGCCAGTCATGGTCGCACAAGATAGATACAGTATATCACAATTTTAAGAGGAAATGTTTAGAAAAGGTTGGAACAGCTCATAATAACTTGAAAACAGAGCATTTTTCTCAGATAAGATATGTTTCAACGTTTCATATATGCACCTGTACTATAGATATTTGCAAAGTTGTGTGAAAGTACAGTGACCATTTACGTTTATCTATTACCAGAAAACATAAAGAGTTACTTTCAATTCATTGGGAACTAATGAAGCAAATGAGACAAAACACTTTGTACCTCACATCTCAATGATGTATTGGATTCTTAGTGTATTTAAATGTTGAATGTTGGCTAAGTCTACTGCAAAGCTGGATTTACTAAGTGCAGGTCACAGATGATAGTTGTCTGAGCAATTTCTACAAGATGTTGGTTGGCTATAAAATGTCTTATTTTTGGACTAGTTGGTTCAATATAATAACTTCCCTTTGCTTCTCTTCAAACATCATGAATCGGGCACTATGAGTTACAGACAGTGTAAAAAGCACCAAATGTTAGTGGACTCACTGAGTGGAGTTGTAAAAGATTTGACTGGGGGCTAATTTTAGGAGTGAAGTCTAAGGAATTCCCTGGTAATATAGGGATCTAGACTTTACTGCAGGGAATCACAAGTTTAAAACCACAGTAGTTGTCTCTGGTAACAAGTATTACACCAGTAAGTGGTAAAAACAAAAAACAAAACAATAGGCAGAACTTGTAGGCAGGCAGATGTCAGAGCAGGTGGAGAGGCCCAGACAGTAAATATGTGGAAAGTCAGAACAAGTCAAGCTAGGTCAGGATCCAGGGATACAATATTGCAGAATGCTCATGCAAGAGCCAAACTGGGCCTATTTGTTCAGGTACAAGATGCTAACAGAAGGCTGGCTAATTGGACCTTGGCCCTTTAAGTGTGCAAGGGGGCTGCAAGAGGCCTACTTGAAGATACTCGTTGGCAAGGGAGTGGCTGAACATGGTGATCCTAGGCAGGAGAGCTCTTACAGAAGTTCAAGATGCCAGGCATGAGGAGGGGAGTGACCATGAGAAGAGGTGGACACAGCAATGGGAGGTGAGAATGGCAGAGAGCTGAGCATGACATCAAAGGCTTTGTTCCCATATACTGTATATCAGGTTTTGGAAGCCAGAACAGCAATCTAAGCTACATTATTCTGTCAAGTTAACAAAACAAAAAACTGACGGATCCATTATAATTCAGTGGGATCCATTATCATCCATTAAAAATGGATCATAACAGATTCATCACTTCTGTCAAGGCTCCTGTAAAAATGAAAGATAAGCTTCCAGCATGAATATTCAACTTAAAAGTTCCTTTTTTGTCATAGACATAGTATAGAAACAGTCAACTTGCAGTTAAAGGGGTTATCCAACCCCTATAATGACCCCTTCAATGCCCAGGCCCCTGCATCACTCTTGATCCCTGCATGGCCGCCGCTGCATCTCCCCGACGAGCGGATCAAAACATCTGGAGATGGGGGGAGCAGCCAATAGTAGGCCGCAATGGGGACGAGCCTCCCTAGCGTCACCCACAATGCTAGGGACTTTGGCTGCACACTCCCCCTACTCAGATGTTTTTTATTTTTGCAATGGGGAGATGCAACGACAGCCGTGCACAGCCGTGCAGGGATCCAGAGCGATGCGGGTGCTGGGGAGCAGGTAAGTATAATGTATACACGGGGCCTAGGCATGGGGGGGTAATTATACAGGTTGGATAACCCCTTTAAGACACTCAAGTAGAGCCTTCACATAAAGGACACCCAGCACAGTATGTGTATGGTGTAATTCCCAATTAGCATCCAAGACCCAGTTATTTTTCTATAAGCCCGTTATAAAGCATCTTGAAAGCATAAGGCACGATGGCCTTAAAGGTCTTACAGTGTAATCTTGGAATATGGAGATAAAGTGACCTGCTTAAGACCATAAAGAGTGTCAGCAGAAGGACTTGAACTCGTGACCTTGTGATTTGTGATGTGAATTGCTGTGCTCTGACTGCCTTAGTATAATCAATACGTAATAACTCAATATCATACCGTCAGGAACCTTCGCTTTTTGCTCCAATTAAAAATACTCTGACGGAAGTCAAAGTAGCAGGTTGATAGTAATGCTCCGATGAAATGCAATAACCGTTATTACAAAATGAGAAAGCAGAGGAGGAAATTAGACGCCTTGCAATGAACGCTGCGCATTTTCAATACATACAATTACTTAACAAGAGCCAAAGCAGAGCGCTGGAAAATAATTGTCATTTATAAAGCATGTTTTATGGCGGCAACCCGTTTTTTAATTTCTTTTCCAATCAATAGTGTACTGCACATAGAACAATAACATAAGCCTCACAAATCTCTTCTACAAAAAATAGTCTCTTAGTAAGTATGTACAAGACACAAATGTGATAAGTGCCGGTTGAATTGATTTTACTGTTTAAGCTATATGTAGTTTTTTTACAAGGAATGAATATATGACCATTCATCTTCCAGACCCGCTAATTTTATTGAGGCCTTTAAGAATAATAAGCAATGAAAAGTTGGTGTCTCCAACTAAGCTAAGTATAGGGTTTAATGATGAGCAAAGATCTGGGACAAACTCGAGTGTATCTCCAAATCAAGAGTTCAAGGTGTCAGATTGAAATCTGGATGCTGGATCAATCACTGAGAACTTGACTTTTGACCACTAAGTCAATCATTGTTGGTGACCACAACTTATGTATAATCAAAGCTCAAGGGAAGTGACCGCATTAATGGCAAACAATAAGCGAGATTAAAAAAAAGACCCACCATGACCAATCAATAAGGACAATAACCAAATCTAGCCCAAATCATCATCTGTTCAATGAGGCCAATATAACTTTAGCCTGATGCCAAATAGAGTCCATACATGAGGACACCAATGGAGGTCATTGGCCAACAAAATTTAAGGGATAGTATATCATTGACCAATTCAAGCAGGGCACATTTTACTCATCAACCAATGGGTGTTCATGACAAAATGAGTTCATTAGAGGAGAGTCTAAGAAATATAACTTTTCACTAAACACTAAGGTCTCTTTTTCCAATATGCAGAATCATCTCTCCCAGTGACTGACTTTGTGCTCACCACTGCCACTGTGGGGCTACACACATCCTCCAGCTACCCATCTCTTAAACGAACACTATGAGATAAAATGCCTAACTTCATCCATTCCCCATGAGCCATGAGCCTCTTAAAGAGAGTCTGTCACCAGGAAATTAAGTGTTAAACCAGTCATGATGCCTTGTAGGTCTAGCCCAACTGAATGTAATAACTTTCACTTAGTGATCCATTGCTTCAGTTTAGAGAAAAATGAATTTAAATCCATATGCAAATGAGGAGTTAAGTGCACCGAGGATGGGCCAAAGCCACTCTGTGTACCTTTGCTCCTCCCATTTCCTCCGCCAGTCCCTCCTTCTCCTTCTTGATTGACAGGGACAGGTTTCTGCTTTGTCATCTCATGTGACCTGAAATCTGGTCTGGAAAATGCCTTGGTCACACATCTGTGTCCAGGGAATGTCCATGGCAGCACCGTCCCTGTTTCATCCGTGATCACAGTCCATGTATTTTTATCCGTAATTTCAAGATTTTCAGTCCATGGGTCTTTTGTGTTGCACAGATTTTGCTAGAGTGAGTGGGTTTCCTGATCATCTTCTAGCAATGATCTGTGAAAACCACAGACCAAACATGGATAGCATTTGTGTTGCATCCATGGTTTTCACAGACCCATAGACTATAACGTGCATGAGCTTCAGTGGTGTCACCATGGACCCAGGCTTGGTGGAATACCACTGATGTGTGAATACACACTTTAAAGTCGATGGATGCATAAGCGGTCCATGGAGACCATGCACAGCAGACGTCCAAAATTCACTGATGTGTGAAAGAGGCTTAAGGGTGGAGGTCTTCTCAAAAAGATGATCTTTGCAGAGGTTTGTATGCAACGTTCCTCTGGACCAAGGTTGAGCCTGCATCTATTTTTCAACCTAAGTAACTATGAACATAACTCTATAACCAGGTAGGATGAATCCTTTATTTTCTATGATCATGCATATCTCATTTGTGAAGTATTTGGGGAATAGTGGCATATCCCAGAGCTGGGGGACTGCTGCTATGCTTTGGGGGCTGGCACAGTCTTCATAATATAAAACAACCTGAAAAAAAAATCAGCAGAGCAATAGGGAATAGAGCTTCAATCACCTGAAACATAAATTACTGTCACTATGTGCCCTTGTTGGCAGCGAGAAGCCTTGTGTGTTTCTCTATTTATTCATTATGGCAGTACAGATTTAATAGGCCGTATTGCTTCCTCTCTGACAGCATGTCTCCATGTCTTCTTCTCTTATGGATTCATTTATGGAAAAAGTAATAGTAACCAAACATTAGAATAACCCATTGGTATTTTTTTATTTGCCCAAAACATTTTATAGATTATTCATTCAGTCCTGTAATTCAGAATTATACAGTAGATCTATGATGCTCGTGTCTTGATTTGTAGTGATAATTTATTTTCTGGCGAGACTACCAGAATACATTCTTACGAAGAATGATTATCTTTTCATTCATGCTATAAATATGTAGCATTTCTCCAAACAGTATGTTGCCCACTTTATAGAAAATGTGCTTTTGTGTACGTCTGATAGTCTGCAATCAGGGGGATGGGGGGAGTTGCTCTCATTTTGACACTCACAAAACTGTTTTCTTAAAGGGATTTTCCATTTTTATTACATTTCCCCATTAGCGGTACCTGTAAAAAAAAAAATTGTACTTATCAGTTCCTCCCTACTCCGTTCCAACTCCTGGCTCCTGGGCTCTTTTCACTGGACTTCTGGTCCCTGCCTGTCAACATCTGAATGGATAGGGTCATGTGTGCTACTGCAGCCAATGACTGGCCTCAATGGTGACATATATCCAAGAGGCATGTGAACCTGCCGTGATGTGCCACTTGGGGATATATCACTGCTGAGGCCAGGCATTGGCAGCGGCAAAGCACTTGATCCCATCCTGTGGAAGTTGGCAGTCAGGGAGCAGAGGTCCAACAAAAAGAGTCCGGGAGCCATAGAAGGGGAAAGGAGCCATGGAGAGCAGATAAGTGTAGATTTCTTTACAGATACTGCTGGCTGGGGACGAAATTAAAAAGAAAATATCCTGGACAACCCCTTTAATAATAGGGAACTTATTATCACACAGTCCTCTGTGTTTCAGTGATGAGCAGTCGGTAAGGAATTTTTTTCCCCTTAAGTGGGGAAAATTGGCTTCTACCTCACAGTTTTTTTTTGCCTTCCTCTGGATCAACTTGCAGCATAACAGGCCGAACTGGATGGACAGATGTCTTTTTTCGGCCTTATGTACTGTGTTACTATCCTATCAGCACATTACATTAAAAAGGACAAAGCAGGACACGCCTTTACCCTACTTTAGTGCACCATGGAGAGAGGCGCTAACCCCTCCATTATCTTAGACCACCAATGTAGGTGGCATCAAGCCTCCCACCAACCTAGATTACCAAGGATCATGGTTCCCCTGGTGGTCAATACACTTGACCACATGCTGAACAACATATCATCCCATCCACTACACAATACTTTCATAGAAACCAGAATTATGGTACTTCGAACAACAGGAGTAAAGAGAAGGAGGAGAAGAAAAAGAGAATAAAGAAAAGGAGGGGAGACGGGAAGGGAGAAGGAGGAAAAGGGGAGAAAAAAAAAAAAAAAATACCAAGGAACCGACCATGGCTCCAAAAGCTCCCAGGCGATCGGCTGACCACTCAAGTCAGAAATCGGGGTCTAAAACTTATGAAACAACTAAAATAGACCAGTTCTTGAGATCTCCGAGGATTAATACGAGGGGCGGACAAAAGGAACTTGCCACAAAAAAAAATGATGATGATTCTGAGGTGATTGTAACAGAATTACAAAAAGCTTCTAGATACCTCGAAGAGGAAGACGGCATAATGGGGGAAGTCATCCCTAATGATAACTCCTCCCCGCTAGAAGAAATACTGCTAGCGGTAAAACAGAATGGGGATCTAATACAAGCTGTTACAACCCAACTTGGGTTTATTCAAGTCGACGTCGGATTAATAAAAGATGATGTGTCCAAAATGCGAGATAGAGTTAAACTCCTTGAGAGTTCCGTCACCCTTATACAGAAGGAATCCAAAAAAACAAATATGGAACTATCTACATTTAAATCAGAATATAATCTCTTGAAGAAAAAGCTAGTGGACCTTGAGGATAGGTCACGAAGATATAATGTGAGAATAATTGGGATTCCAGAGGGTGTGGAGGAGAGAAACCCAACCCAATTTATACAGAAGTTAATCCTTGAGAATTTCGGGAAGGAGTCATTTTCTTCCTTTTTTATGATTGAACGAGCCCATCGGGTCCCAGGGGGAAAACCAATTCCAGGGAGACAACCTCGGACATTCCTCGCCAAGCTACTGACTTCAGGGGACAGAGATATCCTCCTGAGAAGGGCAAGGGAATCCCCACCGGTTATATATAACGGGATTAGACTGGCTTTTTTTCCCGACTTCTCGAAAGATGTACAAGAAAAGAGACGCACATTTATGATCGTTAAAAAGAGGCTAAGAGAAAGGGATATTAAATATTCTCTCATATTCCCAGCCAAATTGCGGATTGTTTTTAATGATAAAACCTTTTTTTTTGACACCCCAGAAGAAGCTGCGGACTGGCTTGATCGAAATAATTGATAATTCAATTGGGTTATGTTTTGGTGGGAATAATTAGTACTACAAGGGGCTTATACCCCCAAAATGTATTTTTCCTTTGCTTCTTAATGAGGATGGCTGAGTGGGGGGGAAGGTGGGAGGGATGGTCATAGGAAAGAAATCTACTACAAATGTGGTGGATTGCTTGTAGGCGGGGGGTGGGGGGAGGGGGAGGTGGGGTTGGGCTGTGGTGCGTCAAAGTAGGTGTGGTTTCCCTTTTTTTCGTTTTTGGTTCTTTCTTCTTCTTTCTTCTATTTCTCCATTTTGACCTTTCCTGATGACGCTGATTAGAATTTTTGCGTGGAATATACGTGGCTTGGGGGATAGAGGCAAGAGACAAGCGATTTTTGACTTGACACAGGCCCACTTACCAGCAATAGTATGCCTGCTAGAGACCCACCTTACTGAGGAGACCACTAGAGTGCTCGACAGGGGATGGGCTGCGCACACGTTCCATTCTACCCTCTCCAACTATTCGAGAGGTGTCACGGTGTTGATACACAGACTTATTGATTTCGTCTGTGAGGCATCCTCTGTCGACCAACAGGGGAGATTTATTTTCTTATACTGTAAGATAGGAGGGAAGATATGTATTTTGGCCTTTGTCTACATTCCACCGCCATTTTCTTTCTCGGTTCTTAATTCTCTTTTATTATTTATGGATAAATGGCCAGAATGTCCAACATTGATTATTGGCGACTTTAACTGTGTTATCGACCCTCTTCGCGATAGGATTTCTACGAGTGCTAGGAGTGACAGTCCGGTCCAGGGGTCCCCCCTGGCACGGTTCTGCCTGGAGGCTGGATTTGAGGACGCTTGGGAACATCTGGGACAGGGGAAAAGGGCTTTCTCATGCTTTAGTAAAGCAGGTAAATCGTTGTCCAGAATAGATCTTGTATTGATAAATAGTAAATATGTGAATCAGATAAAGCGAATGAAATACGAAACAAGGTCAGTATCTGATCACTCTCCGATACTACTTGAATTATGTTTATCTCAGGAAAGATATATACCAAAATCTCCTTTTAGATTAAATCCCTATTGGTTATCAGTTATAAAGACACATGAAACAATTCAAAACGAAATAGGTCGATTCTGGGAAATTAACTACGGTTCAGCAAAAACTCAAGTAGTATGGGATACTTTCAAGGCGTATACGAGGGGATTGATGGTTAGTAACATTGCGAACCTTAGACAGGAATATGGAAAGAAACAGAAAAATCTAAAAGAACACGCAGTGTTAGCAACAGAATCCTTCTATAGGAACAAGACCGAGAGGAATAGGCAAAATATGCAAAGAGCCACACAAATATATGCTAATTTTTTATTGGATAAGGCCCAACAGAACCTTTTTTTTAAAGGGCAAAAATACTTTACAGAATCAGGCCGACCTGGTAAACTTCTTTCCAGGGTAATCTCCAATCAACAACCCAAAAAACATATAGATAAACTTCGTTTGAGTGATGGTAGGATAGTCACTACACAGGGCCCGGTGGAGAAGGCCTTTCTTGATTATTTTACTGATTTGTATAAAGCTGATTCTAACATCACAGATGACAAGATAGATCTCTACTTAGATAGGATCAAGTTTCCAACTATTACTGAGTCGGAAAAGAAAGCACTAGAAATGGAGGTCTCAATGCAGGAACTTGAGGGAGCTACTAAACTATGCTCGGCTAACTCCACCCCTGGTTCAGATGGGCTTCCATATGAATTTTATAGCAAATATGGGGACTGCATTCTTCCCAGACTGTTGGAGGTCTTTGCTGAATCAGTGGAGGATGGGATGCTGCCAGATTCAATGATGGAGGCCATAATAATACTAATACCGAAAAAAAACAAGGACCCCTTAGAATTAGAATCATACAGACCAATTTCACTGCTCAATGCAGATGTAAAGCTCCTTGCGAGGGTCCTGGCAACAAGGCTTTCCAGGGTCATCTCCTCCATTGTCCATTCGGATCAGTGCGGCTTTATCCAAAATAAGGGTACACATCATAATTTACACCGGCTCTTCTCCAATATTCAGGCCCCGGGGGGGACTGCCCGCTCCACCCTGTCATTGGACGCCTCTAAGGCCTTTGACAGGGTGGAGTGGCGTTTCCTCTGGAAGGTTCTTGCAAGGATGGGCTTTGGAGAAAGATTTATACGCACTCTTAAGCTACTGTATAGATCTCCAAGGGCAAAACTGAGTCTTAATGGAATCCTGAGCGGCAGTATTGATTTAAAGAGAGGCACCCGCCAGGGCTGTCCACTATCTCCCCTGTTATTCGATATTTATATCGAACCCCTTGCGATGGCCATCAGGCAAGATGATCAGGTTAAAGGATTCGGTACGTTAGGAACACAAGACCGCATCTCATTATATGCAGATGATGTTCTGTTTTTTATAGATCATACGGAAACTACTCTTCCTAGGATCATTCATATGGTTAAATTATTTGGTGAGGTGTCTGGTCTTTGTATAAATTGGGCCAAGACCAGTCTGCTCCCAATAGACCCTTTGCCACAGAAGGAGGTTCCTGTTATACAGTTGGATATTGTTGATACTTTCCAATATTTGGGTCTGACTATATCGCCTCGGGTTGAAAATTTTCTACAACTTAATTTGATTCCCATAATAGTAAAGACCAGAGCTAAAATAGGAATCTGGCTGAAACTCCCCCTATCCAGAGCTGATCGAATCTCACTAGTTAAAATGGTGATATTACCACAATTTCTCTATGTGCTCAGGAATACACCTATTTGGATACATGACAAACACTTTAAACTTATTGAAAGAATAATTAATGATTTAATATGGGGAAGAAAGCGAGTTCGAATTAAGTTGGAATATTTGTATAAATCCGTGGAGTCTGGGGGTTTAAATCTCCCCTACTTTAAAGGGTACTTTATTGCAGCTCAGCTATTGTGGTGTTATGAATCAGAGAACAGCGCACTCTTGAGGAAGCTGGTAACTAGCCATGCTCATAATAATATTTTTACTTTGTTGGAATCCGGTTTATTGAAGAGTTATGAGCACGGCTACAGAGAAACTATTAATCTACTTCTGAAAATGTGGAATACAACTAGGACATGGTTGAAGGTTAAGGGTTCATTCACATTTACGCCTCTTTGGCATAATTTCTATTTACAAAGCTTAGATGATATTGCAGCTGACATATTTTGGCAGAAGAATAAAATCTTATATATTTCACAGGTAGTTAAAGATAGAGAAATTAAATCCTTTATAGAAATGACACATAATATAAGAAATCTTTCATGGTTTAGGTACCTTCAACTTCGATCTGTATTATCCAGTTTGGATGATAAGCGATTGTTGGATATAGATAATTTATCTTTTTTGAATGAGTGGGTAGGGGGTGTACTTGTTAAAATAAAGATTTCAAATATATATAAGTTATTACTTAAGGCACGGTTTAGTGATACACATTCACCAGGACAAAAAGCGTGGGAGGCGGATTGTCCGAATTTACAAGTAGAAGGTTGGGAGAATATTTTTGGGAATTTGGTTTCAGTATCCCAGAACTTCAACCATGTTTTAATACAATTCTATATTTGTCACAGATTATATATTACTCCCTTATGGATGAATAAATGTGGGTTAAGAGATATGTCCAACTGCCCCAAATGTGACATTGTAGGAGCGGACTTCCTCCATATGATATGGACTTGTCCAGAACTCACAAACTACTGGAATAACATCAATAACTGTATTATCTACAAATTAAAAATTCGAATTCCTTTTGAACCACAAGTATTCGTGCTTAATGATCTTTCCAAATTAAAAAATCATAAGTATCAAAAGATCTTCCTGAGTAGAATATTGATGCTGGCTAGAGTACTGATCAGCCGGACCTGGTTTGCCCGTTCCACTCCAGACATCAACACATGGATAAACCTAACCGATAAGGTTAAAAACTACGAGAAAATTTTATATAAACGGAGGGAGGTTGAGGAACAGTGGAACAAGATATGGGATGGCTGGAAGATTGATTGATTAGTCGAGGTCAAGTTGGTTTATTTACGGGGGGCCTGCTTTGACGCACCACAGATTAGGGATTAGGGATTAGGGGGGAAAAAGAAAAAAAAAAAAAAAAAAAAAAAAAAGAACAACAGGAGTGCCGGTGCCTTCTCAAAAAGAAGATTGACGGGAGTCCAGGGTGCCGGACCCCCACCGATCAGATCGGTAAAAAAAAAATCTTGGAAAACCCTTTTAACTCCTTTTACTGTACTAGACGACAAAAGCTAGTGGTATTGGCTCTTTACAACCTTTTACCACTTGCAAAGTGAGCACTAGCCCTGTTAGTACACTAAACCTCCAGAGAACAGAGGCAACAACTCCTCAACTTCCATAAACCTCCAGGGTTGGTGACCCCTAGACTACGCTACATCAGTAGATTTGGTGACAATAACCCCTCCAACTGCCCTTATCAATTCTTGAATTAGTCAGAATTTTATTTCACTCTTTCTGTTGTCTAAAACTAGAAAGCATAAAACGGAGCTGAGGGAACTAATTAATAACTAAATTTAATTGGGAAATAATTAAACAGTAATATATTTTGTATTTCCATTTTTTTTTGTTTCTTCCTAAAGGAATTTCATGAGGTTCTCTGGAATTTACATATTGAGGACCTATCCTCAGGATAGGTCATCAATATGAGATTGACGGGGGTCTGACTCCTAGCACCCCCACCAATCAGCTGTTTGAGGAGGCCTCAGTGCTCTCGTTAGTGCCACGGCCTCCATGCAGCTTACCAAGCTCAGAGATGTACATATTATAGTGGCTTTGCTTGGTGTTGCAGCTTGACTAGGGCTGAGCTGTGCCTAGGCCAGTCATGGCTAACCTCCGTCACTCCAGCTGTGGTAAAATTACAACTCCCAGCATGCTCCATTCATTTCTATGGAGTTCTGAGAACAGCCAATCAAGTGTACATCTTTGGAGTTGTATTCTTACCACAGCTGGAGTGCCTGAGGTTAGCCTTCACAGGCCTAGACAATGTGACCGATTAACATGCCCTAGCCACTTGGCCTAGGAAGAGGCCTAAGAGTTCATGGAGCGCCATGGCCTCTTCATACCACTGATCGGCCTGACTTCCTGAACCCCGGCTATCTGATATTGATGGCCTAGCCTAAGGACTGGTCATGAATATGTCAATCCAGGAGAACCCCTTTAATCCTCACAACTAAGTTTTATATACTATTGAATTATCATCCAATAGTTTCATTGTCTTGCAGCTCTCATCAACGTTTGATAAAAGGAGTTTTACTATGAAACTGGAAACAGAGAAGAATGATGGCAGAAGAAGACCCGATGGTCCATCTAGTCTGCCATTACATCATGATCTTTTTATTCTTCCTTAGGATAAATATACATGTACTATACTTATCCCAGACATACTGTATAATTTCACCAACTGTAAATTTTCCAACTATTTTTGTGAAACTACAATTCAAACAATCGGTAGAGTACAGGTACATGTAGTGAAGTGTTAGGGCAAATGAATGTCGTAAAAGGTTGTTTCCTGCTTATACTCTCCTGCTAAGCTAAACCTACCATTAAATTACAGTATGTAGAGAGGGAGACAACTCTTTCATTCATTTTGTTATCTCAAGCAAATATTTGATATGAGTGTGTGTGCCTATGAATATCAATAAGGTGGAAATGCATATGCATCTGGTGACACTTAGAAATACTAAGTGTCCTTCTTTGGTCTTTTGAAAGGTTGGAAAATCTGACCTGTCGATGTATGTATTAACCAAGTATCCTTACATAAAGTTACCAATTATATTGTGATGCTGTAGAGTATTTATTCTTAATGTATCCTGTATGGATATTGGTTTGTCCATTGAATAAACCTTTGGTGCAACTTGACACCCAAGTCATAGATAGTCTTTGTTTTAACCAGACCAGAGCAAAAGATTTACTTTGCTGCCCAGTCCCTGTATCTTAAAAGGGTTATCCGGGTTCAGAGCTGAACCCAGACATATCCACTTCTTCCCCCACTCAGCCCCTCTGACATGAGCATTGGAAAATTTGTGTTTACATTCTCAAGGGGTGGATTGGTCAGAGAACTTATTGGGAAATTTCCTGGTGGGCCGATGCCCAAGGGGCCGCCTGAGCCCTCCTCACAGCCAGCCAGTGGAAGATGTTGGGGATGTATTTTGTGCTCCTAGCAGTATTTTGTGATGGACTGTGGTATTTGGCTCTGTTGGGGTGGTATAATGTGCCACAATATGGTATTGCTGGCGAGGCCTTCCATAAGTTTGGACCCAACTACAAAACAGGGCCACTTTTAGTATTTTTTCCAGGGCCACATTAAGTTCCCAATCTGCCTCTGACATTCTCAGACTGCTAGGCAGAGGCTTCCGCCTAGTAGTGTTCCCCGTGACATCACCGGTATTGGTGGGCAGGTGTTTTACAGGCTAGGGCAGTGCTAAAGCTCGCCCATTAGTGTCGGTGATGTCACTGACCTCACTCCTAGCTTACCGGATCTCCAGAAAAAGACCTTACCCTCCGCGATTCCGCTTAGGGCAAGGGAGAACATTGGAGCATGACATGCTCTGATGCTCATGTCAGAGGTGCTGAGTGGGGGAAGAAGGGTACTGTATATGTCCGGGTTCAGCTCTCAACTCTCTTATCAAGGCATACTGGGTTATTGGTATCCTCCTTAGCACCTAGCACTTGAAGTACATGCCCCAGCAGCTTCTTGCCCCTGCACTGTGGTTTGATAGAGAGATGAATGATATTGAGATCAGGACCAATGATCCTGAGATGATGAGGTCACACCTATGAATCAGTCCTTCACTGCTTTTCCTGCACAGAGGCACCCCGGTCACCCAGCTGTACAGGCACCGCAGCCAGTCACATCCACTTGAATGGGAAAAAGGGAAAGTGCAATGTGGAATCAATGCTCCAACTGCTTAATTCTCAGGATTGTGGAGATCCTTGAGGTCAGACCCCCTCCAATCATACAATACCAACCAAATTTTAGTACCGGGTTGTTAGAAATACACTGTACTGAGGTCAGCCTATACAAATTGAAATCTGAACACTCAACCAAAAAATTTAACTACAGCTCCTCCATATAGAAATATAGAAAATGTTATTGAGTATACATTAGAATCAGGAGTAAAAAAGGGGGGGAGACCTTCGGTGAGGGACAGAAACCCTAGGGCTGAGGGGTAAAATGCCTAAGCGTCCAACGTTCCTATAGCAATAGAAAAAATGCGATCACCTGACCCATTATGTGATGCCTCATTGGAGAGCTTCCCTCCAGGACACACCTTGTAGCAATTTTCCTTGTTAACTTACATCTGGGAGGATGCAATAAAATGAGGAGTGTCTCTACGTGTTCCTTGTCCCCGGAAGAAGCCAGTTCACTGGCGAAACAACGTCAGGAGGAGGCGGCTGAGGGATCAACACGCAGCCTTGCGGTATTTATTACTTGTGATTCCCACACATAGCCTACCATCTTGCCTCTTTATTGGACCTCTATGTCCGGGTGTTGCTACTTCTTCTTGTTGGCTTTCTGTGTGGTTTTTTCTGGCATCCTAGGTGCCCCTGCGTGCCGACCCCTAAGCCCCCTCTAGGGCTTTCTGTCCCTCACCGAAGGTATCCCCCCTTTTTTTACTGCTGATCTTATATGTTATAAGTATTGTCTAATGTAAACTCAATAAAATTTTCTATATTTCAATATGGAGGAGCTGTAGTTAATTTTTTTTGTGGAGACCCCTCCAATCATAGTATGCAGATATATAGCAAATATGCATCACTTTTTGAGATCTGAATATCCCTATGCCATCGTAGCTAATCGTTGTAGAAATATAAATAACGGAAAGAGGACCCATTTTTCATGGCAGTTGCTTGGGTTGAACAAGATCTGCAGGGCTGTAAGAAATATCCCACAAAAAACTTGGCGTAGATTTTCAAAAAATATATACTTTATTAAGCCAAAGAATATTGTTGGATAGTGGTGTGACATGACCTTTATTCCTTGGATGATAAGTTCCATTGTTAAAATTTTTTCATACATATAATAAATAATTGCTTTAAAAACTGGCCTCTAAAATATTCACATATGGCCTAACATAGGTGATATGACTTAATTTTCAACCCTGGAGCACCTATGCACTCTCTCCAGACTGCCTGCTACTTCTCAATTAATCACATAGAGATGGTTCATGCACCTGCATATCTTAACCTTGTTCATACAAAGCATCAGTGCATAATAGACTTTTGGTCCACCCCACTTAAGACCCCACCACTTATGAATATCCTGTAGTTTCATTATATATATTTAATACCGTATAGCAGGATATATATGCTAATGTTATAAATTATGGATATGTAATATTATTACATATTGGGCACTGCTTTACAAAGTGGTATGATTATTAGATCAGAAGATAAAAAAAAAAAGTGTAATTCAAAGGATAACATCCCCAGGTGGAAGTAGTGATATAGTGAAACTCGTACAATAGGTCACAGATGCCCACAAGATTGGGTTGTGTAGGGCATATAATAATTTTTTGCAGAAAATACACATGAGGGCCTCATTCACATTGTGGTACAATTGTTCAGGCAGTGGGACTCCTACACTCATAAAGCCTATGCACTAAGTGGAAGGGCTGCCAAAAATTGCAAGGAACCGGCACTACAATACACCCTTTGTTACACAGAAAGGAGGGCATCATACACACCCTTGAAAAATTAGGATTGATGGCCTGCTGATGACCCTCAAAAACATTTCCAGCAAGAACCTGTTGATCTGACCATCTAAAACATTACGGTAAAAGATTGTAGGTAAAGGCCTGCTGGTGAGCTAACCCTGTAAAACATTATATGCGAGGTCCTGCTGGTGAGCTGACCCTCTAAAAAATTATATGCGAGGGACTGCTGGTGAGCTGACCCTGTAAAACATTGTAGGTGAGGGCCTGCTGGTGAGCTGACCCTCTAAAAAATTATATACGAGGGCCTGCAGCAGAGCTGACCCTGTAAAACATTATATGCGAAGGGCGTATATGCGAGGGCATAATATGCGACGAATAAGCATGTTGTTATGATGGAGAAGGAGGATGAGAAAAGGAAGATTCATGGGAATACAGTGTATTCAGTACATCATAAACAACACATTTAAAGTGCCTTTATGTTTATCAGCTTTCCTCTGGTGGAGTCAAGAAGTCATGGTCAATCCAGGCCTTTTTCATTTTTATAAGAGTCAACCTGTCAGCATTTTCAGTTGACAGGCGGATACGCTTATCTGTTATAATGCCACCAACAGTACTAAATACACGCTCAGACAAAACGCTGGCGGCAGGGCAGGTCAACACCTCCAAGGTGTAGAGTACCAGTTCGTTCCACGTGTCCAGCTTGGACACCAAGTAGTTGTAAGGCACTGAGGGATCATTGAGGCCGCTGACACGGTCTGCTACGTACTCCTTCACCATCTTCCAAAACGTTTCCCTCCTTGTGACACTAGGCCGCGCATCAGGGTTAGGGTGCTGGTGGGGTGTCATGAAACTGTCCTAGGCTTTGGAGAGTGTTTCCCTGCCTCTGTTGGAACTGTTGTGTGTTCCCCTTGTCTCCCCTCCTCGGTTGGCCAATGAACTACGGACTCTGCCGCCAGCGTTGTCAGATGCAAATTTTTGGAGCAATTTTTCAACAAGGATCTTCTAGTATTGCACCATTTTGCTCATCCTCTCCACCAGAGAAATAAGAGATGAGAAGTTCTCTTTGTAGCAGGGGTCGAGAAGGGTGAACAACAAATAATCCGTGTTGTCTAAAATGCGTATAATGCGAGGGTCGCGTGAAAGGCATCCTAACTGGAAGTCAGCCATGTTTGCCAAAGTGCCAACAGGCAAGACTTTGCTGTCGTCATCAGGAGGATCACTCTCAATCTCCTCATCCTCTTCCTCCTCTTCTGCCCACCCATGCAGAACAGGTGGAATTAAACTTCCATGGATACTACCCTCTGTAGCGAAGGCTATTGTCTCCTGCTCCACCTTCTCCTCCTCTATATCATCCAATTTGTGTTGAGAATACGAAACTGAGGGTGGTATGGCTATCACCCTGTGTTATGTCTTCCCCCATTTTCACCTCTTCCACATGCAAAGCGTCATCCTTTGAGCAGCGAGTGTTTGAGTAGACACAGAAGTGGGATGGTTACGCTGATAATAGCGTTATCACCGCTCACCATCTGTGTTGATTCCTCAAAGTTTCTTAAAACCTGAGAGGTCAGACATCCATGCCCACTCCTCGCTTCTGAATGGCACAAGATGACTGGAAAGGCGACGACTTTGTTGCAGCTGGAATTCCTCTACTGCCCTCTGCTGCTCACACAGCCTGGCCAACATGTGGAACGTAGAGTTCCAGCGCATGCTCATGTTGCACAACAGCCGGTGAGCTGGCAATTTTAAGTGCTGCTGCAGCGTTGACAGACCGGCTGAAGCTGTCGATGACTTTCGGAAATGTGCACACACGTGACGCACCTTCACCAGTAGCTCAGGCTTGAGTGGTGAGAGCCACACAACAGTCTCTTATTCCCTGCCACAGCTCTGCGGTGGTGTGCTGTTTGTCCCCTAAGCATATCAGCTTCAGCTCGGCCTGTTTCCGCTTCCCCACTGCAGTGCTACACTGCTTCCAGCTACCGACTGATGACTGATTGGTGCTGCATGCGGATAATTCAGAGGTGGAAGTGGAGGTGGAGGAAGAGAAGTGGGGGTTGGAGCCACTAAGGTAGGTGGTGGCGGAAACCCTAAAGGAATTAGGGCCCGCAATCTTTGGCGTCGGTAGCACCTGTGCCATCCCAGGGTACGATTTGCTCCTGGCCTCCACAACATTTACCCAGTGTGCCCTCAGGGAACTGTAGAGTCCCTGGCTGAATGCACTTGTCTATGTGTCCGTGGTTAAGTGAACCCTCCCAGTAACTGCATTGGTCAGGGCACAGGTGATCTTACGGGACACATCTTGGTGTAAGGCGGGCACGGCACAACTTGAAAAATTGTGGCGACTGGGGACTGCATAACGCGGGACGGCTGCCAACATCAGGCTGTGGAAGGCCTCAGTGTCCACAAGCCTAAATGGCAACATTTCCAGGGCCAGTAATTTGGAAAGCTGAGCATTTAGTGCTATGGCCTGTTGGTGGGTGACTGCGTATTTGCGCTTGTATTCAAATGCCTGGGGTAAGGACATTTGGATTCTATGCTGGGACACGGAAGTGGATGTGGTCGCTGATGGTGCTTGCGAAGGTCCAGGTGCAGGGTAGGAGGCATCCAGGCCTGCGCCTTTGACAGGAGATTGGCCAGCACGCAAACACAGGGGAAGCAGTGGTTCCCAGGAGTTCGTCCCACTTATTACTGTGCTTGGATGCCATGTGGCGAATCATGCTCGTGGTGGTGAGGTTGCTAGTGTGCACGCCCCGGCTCATTTTGGTAAGGCACAGGATGCAAACTACTATTCTTTTATCTTTTAGCCTTTGGCAAGGGAGATTTCTGCAAGGGGGTGCTGCATGGAACAGTTGCGGGGCTGTTTGTTGTGGCCTGCCTTCTCTCTTTTGCCACCCCACTGCCTCTTCCAGCCTGTTGCAGTGCAGCAGATTTCTCTCCCTCTGTACTGCTGTCCTCGCTCGGCTTTCCACCTTCCCAGGTTGGGTCAGTGACTTTATTGTCCACAACCTCCTCTTCCACTTCCTCACTCTGCTCATCCTCCTGAATTGTTGACCTAACCACAACCTAAGTGATTGACAACTGTGTCTTATCGTCTTCATCAACCTCTTGAGACAGTAATTGCCGTTGAATTATTGCCTTATCATCATCCACCTCATTAAACAGCAATTGCCGTTCCCCACCATCATGTTCTTGTGATTGTGGATGCTCAAGAGTTTGGGAATCATGGCACAAGATCTGTCTCTCTTCAAGCGTGCTTGGCGAGAGGGCCAAATCAAGGAATGGCGCTGAAAAGAGCTCCTCGAAATATCCAAGTGTAGGATCACTTGTTTGCCCAGACTCCATGGTGGAGAGAAAGGAGGATCAGGGTGAGGATTGGGTTGAGCAGACTCTTGGCTACTGAGACTGGACTTGGTGGAAGACAGGGTGGTGCTTAAACGACTTGAAGCATTATCTGCTGCAATCCAACCGACCACCTGGTTGACTCTGACTTCAAGAGTGATGTCCTTGTTTTTCTTCTGCTCTGGCAGCAGGTACAGTTTTGCAGCCCCCAGGGCCACGGCCTCTAAGTGCACCATCAGCATCACGGCCACTGCCCCATCCCTTACTGCTTGCCTTCTTCATATTAAATGTTATATATGATTAAAAGGACTTTTGGGTTTCTGAAAAGTTTTGGTGGTAAAAATATTCTTAAATCACTCCCTACACTGTCTTTCCCTTCCTCACCACAGCTCTCCCTGGCTAAGAATGAGTCGAGCACCCGATGACACGTTCCAGCCAGCCAATCACTGTAATGCCAGCAGCCAACATGGCTACGGCATTACAGTGAGGGCAGTACTTACCTGCACGTTTATTGGCTGCATAGCAGCCAAGAAACGTGCAGGGCGGAGACTTGGCCGAATACCGCCATGTGCCGAGCATCAAGATGCTCGAGCCAAACTGGTGTTCGGCCGAGCATGCTCGATCATCACTAATAACCATACAATAGCCCTAGACAACACAAACTTTTTTGGCAAGGCATCTACAGGAACTTGAAAAATTAGAATATCGTGCAAAAGTCCATTTATTTCAGTAATGCAAATTAAAAGGAATTGCATTAATGCAACTTAAAATTCGAATTTTGTGAAAAGGTTCAATATTCTAGGCTCAAAGTGTCACACTCTAGTCAGCTAATTAATCCATACCCCCTGAGCAAAGGGTACCTCAAAATTGAGGCTTTGGGGTTTCATAAGCGGTAAGCCATAATCATCCAAATTATAACAAATAAAGGCTTGAAATATCTTGCTTTGCATGTAATGAGTCTATCTCATATATTAGTTTCACCTTTTAAGTTGTATTACTGAAATAAATGAACTTTGCATGATATTCTAATTTTTCGAGTTTCACCTGTATCTCTACAATGCTGATGACATCATGGTGGCTTCAGAACTGAAAACACATGAGAGCCAGCTAAAGAAAACCAAAGATAATAGCCAGAGATCACTAGCCATTGAAATTCTCTCCAAGAGAAGTCAACCCAGGTTGTAGTGATCAAAAGTCATAATTGATTCATGCAATATCTCCATGGAAGATTCTGCGCTGTCCATGGTGCTGAACTGTCATGATGCTACCCCTTAAGCTAGTTTCACATATGCAACAGTTCTGTTAGAGCAGTGTTCCTCAACTCCAGTCCTCAGGGCCCACCTACCCATCATGATTTGAGAATATCCCACAGAATGAATACCTGCTGGTAAGTCCTGATGCACTGACACTAATTATATCATCTGCTCAATACTAAGAAAATCCTAAAAAACATGGCCGGCACTTGGTCCCTGAGGACCGGAGTTGAGGAACCTTGTGTTAGAGAACAGCCTGCTGGAAGTCTCCAGATCTAGCATTGCCAAATACTGACACCTTCCCACTGGAACCTACTGACTATAATGGGGTCCAGCAGAGATCTGGCCACAAATCAGCTGGACAAGAACCTCTGCACACTGCTGTTTTTGTCCAGCCAATTCCCAGCACTGTCTACCAGAATTGCCAGATGGAACATCCGGCCATATGTGAAAGTAGCCTTAGACAACACCTTAGAAGTTCAAACCTACTCTCTTACCATTGTTGGCGCATGGTATCAATAAAATAACATATTCATCCCAAAAAAAGAAATGAAAATCCTGGAGTAAAATTTAGTTCAGCGTATGACCTCGAGATGCAGCAAAATCCTGGATTTTTATCTACAACCACGTTAGTCACCCTGTGACATAAAGGCCCATATATTTCTCATGGATACAAGTGCAATGCCTTTCCTGTCAACATGAATCCAGATGCAAACAACCCAGTGAATTACTACAGGCAGCCCTCCGAAAGATGGAGGAGTTAATCAAAGCCGTTAAATAAACCAAGACATGATATGATATAGATGTTCCTAAGGTTCCCATGGAGGTAGCATCTAGTTAAGGGTAATATACATATATGTATTAGGTTCTGGAGCGATACTGGAATAGTCTAAGTCTAGGAAGCCGTTCTTTCTGGCAGGAACCTATAAACTGACACAGACTGAGCATAGTACAGTAGTCAATTAATGGCTCAGTGCTCATACAATAATGACCTACTAACCTGATAGTGTGTTTCTCTCACATTTTGGTATCCCCGGGGGAAGCTACTGTCATTGTGTTATCTATTGCCTGCTTCCCTATCAAAGGAAATAAGCAGAGCTGAAATGTATGTACACATCAAGCTCCGGAGTTCATTGCGCAGGGCCGCAGCGAGTGGAGGAACAATAGATTTATAAGTTTATCCTGCATTAAACCAAACATGCCTGACTGCACTGTAAATTACCAAATAATAAGGCGGGAGGTGAGAGATCCCGAGTTGGACAGAATATAAAAATCTATCAACCTGTAAAACACAATAACCATAAATGTACAGGATGGTGCAGATAGGACACTACCGGGCGGCGACATGATGGGATTATTTTCGGTAGTGCATTAAGGACATGTTATTACATTATTATGATATCTTTAGTATACATGTTATAATAGAGTATGGGGGGAACATACCACTAATGGAAAAGAATGGGACACAAATAGTCACAAGCGTCATTCCCAAATTAAAGATGTGCTACGGAGGAAAACTTCCGTCCCCTTTTTCTATGGGATGTGTGACATACAGACTTAGGGCTCATTCAGACGGCCATATGCTGTCCGCAAAAATGTGGATCTGTTTTTTTGTGTCCTCAAAAAAACTGGTTGCATTCTGCATTTTTGCTGACCCGTAGACTATAATGGGGCCACGTCCTGATTTTCACTGACAAGTATAGGACAAGTTCTATTTCTTTTGCGGAGCCATAGAACAGAAGAAAAGGGCCCTATAGAAGTGAATGGGTCCGCATCTATTCCGCAAAAAACGGATCTGAATTTTTGTGGACAGCATACGACCGTCTGAATGAGCCCTACGTGTTGGGTAAGAAACATCCTTTAGGCTCAGGTTTATGTGACATTTTTATGGTAATTTTATATGATTTTTTATGTTACTATATGTCAATTATATGCTTTCCTTTATTACTTATATCCTATTATTTATTTATTTTTTGGAGGTGCACTTAAATAATATTCTAGTTTTCAAATCAGCACCTGGGTCTGAATACTTTAGCAATTGCATGTAATTAAAAATGTATTATAGCTACTGAGTTCAATATATTTCAATAAAATCTGTATAGCTCTTTTTTCGAATTTCTCGGTCCCGTTCACTGAGATGGAAGCACATGCTCAGTTCTACCCTTTAACTGCCACCAGCTGCATCAGAAAAGACATACCCCCTGAGAAAGGACACACCCCCTGAGCTGACAGCTCAAAATAAATCTAGCAGAACAATTGGAGCAGTGAATGTGGAGATCTCTGGAGCCACGTGTGGTACAGTGCTGGTTCTAGATGCATTATGGATGGAATCACACATGCAGGGTTTTTTGTGGCAGTTTTTTGAGCCAAAGCCAGAAGTGGATTCAAAAGGAATAACATAGTAGCATAGTATATAAGGCCGAAAAAAGACATTTGTCCATCCAGTTCGGCCTGTTATCCGGCAAGTTGATCCAGAGGAAGGCAAAAAAAAAACTGTGAGGTAGAAGCCAATTTTCCCCACTTAATTCCCATAAGGTATGTACCTCTCACAATTATATTTTAGGATGCTTTTAAAAATATACAATTTTATTTTTGAGGACTTTGTCCCAGTTAGTTAGGCCTATGGCCTCTCTTAGTTGGCTACATTTAGCTTTTTTGAAGTTTGGTATTTTTGTTCCTCCCTGTAGAAACGCTCTCTTGAATGATAATTGGAAGGTTATTGCTTTATGGTCACTATTTCCCAGGTGTCCCCCAACCTGCACGTCTGTTGTTCTGTCAGGCCTATTGGTTAATACTAAGTCCAGTATGGGCGTCCCTCTAGTCGGGTCCTGAACCAGTTGGGAGAGGTAATTGTCTTTGGTTATTGCCAAGAACCTGTTTCCTTTATGAGATGTACATCTTTCAGTGTCCCAGTCTATATCTGGGTAGTTGAAGTCCCCCATAATAACCACCTCATTATGATTTGCCGCCTCGTCTATCTCGTTTAGAATGTAAAATATAAAGCAAGGACCTATAGTTATCCTTCCTGCTGGATCCACTTCAGAATTTTTTTCTCAAAAAATGCTTCAAAAACTGCATCTCAAACTGCGTCAATAACTGCATGTGTGTTTCCAGCCTAAATGTGCATACCTTGCATGTATATGTAAGGGAGCTCCACAGGACAGCTTCTAAAGAATTCGGGATAAAATCAAAAGTACAGTCGTTCTCCCTAGTATTGTTTGGAGCTGTGCAGTTGGTATATAATCTGCTATATGTCACAAGGCATATTGAATACTGTACATTTCTCTTCCTTAAAGGGGTGATCCCATGATTATTGTAAAAAATGAAAATCAGACATCATATAGTACATGACAACCTCTTTCTATCAATGCTAGAACCAGCCCTGTACCTCACATGGATCCAGAGGTCTTCACATTCATTGCACTGCTAGATTTATATCAAGCTGGCAGCTTAAGGGGCGTGTCTTTTCTGCTGCAGGTCAGGGGGCGTGTCTCTGCTCTCCCTATCACAGCTCAGGGGGCGTGTCTCTGCTCTCCCTATCACATCTCAGGAGGCGTGCCCATGCTCTTCCTATCACAGCTCAGGAGGCAGTTGAAGGATGAAACTGAGCATGTGCGGCCATCTCAGTGAGCAGGACAAAGAAATAATAAAAAAGTAAACAGCAGGTGGCGCTATACAGATACATTTAATTGAATAACTCACTGATTATACAACATTTTTAATTACATGCATTTACAAAAGTATTCAGATCCATGTGCTTGTTTGAAAACTGTAGAATATTTTCCATGGGACAACCCATTTAACCCTGGCTATGGTTGACAGCCATTTACAATAGTTTTAGCCAGACACCTGCCCACCCAAAAAAGGGTCATGTTTAAATTAGCATTTTTTAAAAGACTCTACTTAGCCCCACCTCATTTTCTTTCCAAAACTGTCAAGGTAGGTGTAATTGGTGAATCCACAAACAGGTAGGTTTTCCAGAAAAATATAATATAATTTAGCTTTATTATTTCATGAAACAGGAAGATTAAAATCCAAAATTGGCGTAAAAATGGTGTAAAAAATATAGTCACAATTTATAACCGAATTTTGGCACCTTTTGTGGTAATGTACAAAATAAACTTGATTTAATAGTGTTTTATAGACGCAAAAGATGAATTTTTTTCAGGGTAAACCACATTGAGGGCATCAGCGATGAGCATCCATCACAGGGCAGGTTATTCCATTAGCATCACTCTTGTAGACCATGTCTAGTTCCACATGGCCATTGCATTTCAGTGATTTGTAACGCTACCATAAAATCTTTCTTTTATAAAATCCTCCTACAAGGTTCACAAGCTAAAGGAAAAATGACCCGACTAATCATTTTTTTTTTGTCTGGACTCATATTAGAATCCATTAAATATGTATGGGTTTTCCCAAGCTGACCCTTTCACACATTTCAATCCATCAGCAAAATATAGTGTGTACATAATAGACAAGCAGCCATGACGAACTGGTCAAGCACAGATATAGAGTGGGGGGCGGCAGGCCGTCACTCAGGGCTCTCATGACTAGTAAGGTATAGACAGGTTCTGCAAGAAACTAAGAGTCTTGACTCCTATGTACCTATTTATATTGGTATCTAAATGTCACGTAGGTCCTGGGTATATCAACGCCAGTTCCTAAATAAATGCATGACATATAAAGGGTTAAACCAAAGACATCACTGGGCTTTGCTTTGACCAGAGCAAGTTTCCCAAGCCTATGATATAAATGTTTGAAATAAGTCAGACTAACTTGTTAGTGCCCTTTCGCCTTCCCTCCAATCAGTCTCCAAAAACAACGCCAGCACCCGCCGTATATGGTGGGTCTCAGCTCCGGAGCTGACTCCATATATTCCCTTGCAAACTATGATGGACAGATTAAAGTTTCTTTTAACTCTAAACATTAAATCTAAGGGATGTAATAAAACGGTGCATCTAGTTGAATGGAACTAAGCCATGCCTACCTATGGCAGCCAATGCTTGCAGGAAACCACAATGTCTGGTCTCACCCTTAAAGGAGATGTGTCATCACAAAATGACCTATTGTTTAAATCAAATTTTTATGTTAAACATTTTTGGTGAGTTTTTATATGTCATGCAATTTTCACATTGGCCACTAGGCCTACAATATGTTAAGACTTCCTGTCTTTTGAGAGCAGCTACATGGTCCATAGATACAATGGTCAGGAGAGGAACCCATTGCCTTCTATGGGAGACGTTTTCTAGGCATGCTCTGTGACCTTTGCAGAGGTCAGGAGGGAGTAGATAAGCTGGGATATCACCTATTGTGATCCTGTGTCATCTATAGAGAGGAGATATCATCATTGTAATCCTGCCTGTGATGATAATAATAGCTACTAAAAAGTTACCTATTATTAGGACTAGTGGCCAGTGTGAAAATTGCAGGATTATATATATTTATAATATAGATAGTGACATAGAAAAATAAAAAACTCACCAAAAATACAAAAAAAATATGTAAGATAATAATGAGGTTTATACCATAGGTCATTTTCTGACTACCCATCCCCTAATATCTATGTCTCTACAGGCGATTTGTACCTCTGCATCAGACAAATGAGCTCTGACTGCTAAAACAATTAAGCAATGAGTTGGCATAAAACTTAGTACTTACTTAGTGGTAAAAAAAAAATGGTATTTAAGGATTTCCAATGAGTTTAGGAATAGTCTGGGCGTATAATGGGGCAAGATCATTTACTCCACCTTTGTGGTGTAAAAAAAAGTTGCAAAAAATGAGTGCAGCATAATTGTCAAGTTTCACTATTATTTGCTCCACATATTGGTGCAGGAAACTCCACACTGATGCCCTATGCCAGGCTTCGTCTGAGAGGAGCGGGCACATACAGAAGCAGCGGTGTGCGCTCCCGCCCGTACAGTGCTCGCTGTGGCCCTTATTACACCAATACAGTGGAATCAGTACAACCATACAGCGTTGACGTGTCAGTTGGGTACAAGTATACGGATTCTAAAATGCTATAGACAGCCAGGGGCCTATTTGATCTTGAAAATAAATAAAGTATATTACAAAAATGTAAACCTGGGCATCTAGAATGGTTTTAAACAATACAAAGTTATAGAAAAGTCAAGTTACTCTTTAAAGGGCTTCTGTCACCCCACAACAGTAATTTATTTTTTTTGGGCTAGTTACATTCATTATAGCGCGATATATGAGAATATAATGTTGTCACTTACTTTCATGCGGCCGTTTCTTGAGAAAACGAAGTTTTATAATATGCAAATCCGGTCTCTACCAGCAAGTAGGGCGTCTACTTGCTGGTAGCTGCCGCAGAAAACCGCCCCCTCGTCATGTTGATTGACAGGGCCAGCCGTGATTTCCTCCTCCGGCCGGCCCTGTCAGTATTTCAAAAATCGCGCGCCTCTGTTCATTTGGCGCAGGCGCTCTGAGATGAGGAGGCTCATCTCCTCAGCACTCCCTCAGTGCGCCAGCGCCGATGACATCACCGAAAGAGAAGACGTCATCGGCGCAGGCGCACTGAGGGAGTTCTGAGGAGACGAGCCTCCTCATCTCAGAGCGCCTGCGCCGAATGAACAGAGGCGCGCGATTTTTGAAATACTGACAGGGCCGGCCGGAGGAGGAGATCACGGCTGGCTATGTCAATCAACACGACGAGGGGGCGGTTTTCTGCGGCGGCTACCAGCAAGTAGACGCCCTACTTGCTGGTAGAGACCGGATTTGCATATTATAAAACTTCGTTTTCTCAAGAAACGGCCGCATAAAAGTAAGTGACAACATTATATTCTCATATATCGCGCTATAATGAATGTAACTAGCCCAAAAAAAAAATAATGACTGTTGTGGGGTGACAGGAGCCCTTTAAATCCACAGTCGGGCCGTCGTGGCACATGCAAGAAATAGGGACAGTTTATACAGCCAGAATGCAGACGTGCAATTCCGAAACCCCCTTTGGCGGGTTTTCTGCATAGCTTGGCAAGTGGGCGTGACTTTGCAGAAAACTATCATGGCTTAGCGGAAAGGGGGCGTGGCTTTAGCTGTGACACTATATGCACACAGAATTATTCTGCCAAATTTTAGCGTCAAGTAAAACAATTAATAAGTGGTGTAAACTAAATTTATCATCCAGCATCAGCCACCTTAATAAATCTAGCGCATCCCATACACCTATACATGCTCATTCGGCACACGGTTATCTCTCCCAACTAACCCATACACCTACTCGGTTGGTTCAGTCGAGCATGCATGTGTATTCTATGGGGGGAGGGGAGAAAGACGCTTCCAGACACCACTGCTGGTAGCTTGTCTCCGGAGAACAAAAGGATCAGAAGTTGAAGTTCAACATGCCCGATCATTCTCTCACCAACATTATCTGTCAGGGGGAGAGTCAGAAGCTCCTCATACACATTAGATTGTCAGCCAGTCCTGCAGTAAATCGGGGGGACCAGCCCCATTCACTTTGCATCGGCTAAAGCTGGGCTTAAATATCCAATAGTTGTCAGTTGAACGATCATTCGGCCGACAACTATCATTCCTGACTACCTCTCGTCTTCCCATACACATACAAATTCGGCTTAGCTGGTGTATTCTATGGGGAGAGAGGAGAAAGCTGCTGCTGACACCTCTGGCAGTCGCTTAGATCCCAGGAGAACAAAAAGATGGGGGCGAAAATCTGTCAGGGGAGAGTCGGGAGCTCCCCAAACACATTGGAGTGTGGGCTAAACTCGCCATTCCCAGGAGGTTGGGCCGACAGTGAATTAATGTGAATGGGAGCCTTTAATCTTATTATTACTAAATCAGTCCCATTGTGATATCCAGAAGAGTGATTCCGAAGGACACGCTCGGCTCTGCTACATATGACATGCTTAGAAGCAGCAGCACACCAGTCTGAGAGGCAGATCAGTAATTAGATACAATAGTTTTTTTTTTTATTCTTTGCCTCTGCATATTTGACACTCTCCATTGACTCCAATGTATTCTATAACCTTCCCAAATAGCATTCAGCTCCCGGGGTAACATAACAGGAGCCTCCTCAATGTAAATACCTTTCCTGCAACGCTGTAATGCAGAGTTAATTCAACTGGAGGCGAAGGGCACAGCAGCCGTGCTGATATAGAAGAAATAAATTAGGGAAATAATAAGCAATAAAACCTTCCCGAAATCTTACACTGTAATTAATTATCTTTGGGGAGATTTTCAATAAGTGACCAGAACTAACATTCTGTGATTCACAAACACAGCTTCTGTGCGGAGATGGGTAAATAATTGGGCCACATCTGACATAATTGCTGGAAAATGCTGGAGGAGGCAGACAGTTTAATTAGAAGAGGTTCGAGGTTCATAAGACGACTACAATATCAGAGAAAACCTCGCATCACATTAACAGCTGCAGCCATTTCATTGTATAGAAGGGGGTTTCTTAGCTAATAACTTCATAGAGATAGTATGGGTGTGTTTAAGATATAATAAAGAGTTTCAGCCAATCAGAACGCAGCTTCTTAGGGTTGGTTCACATCATGTTTTATGCCTTAGGCCTCATGCACACAACCGTTGTTGTGTCCCGTGTCTGTTGTTCCGTTTTCCGTGATTTTCTGCGGACCCATTGACTTTTTATGGGTCCGTGGAAAACTCGGCTAATGCACCGTTTGTCATCTGCGTCCGTGATCCGTGTTTCCAGTCCGTGAAAAAAATATGACCTGTCTTATTTTTTTCACGGACAACGGTTCGCGGACCCTTTCAAGTCAATAGGTCCGTGAAAAAACACGGAGGCACACAAGATTGTCATCCGCGTCCGTTTTTTTCCTATTATTTGCATGGCAAACTTGACTTAGATTTTTTCCTTCATGTATGGAGCTCCTCCAAAAATTTGGTGTATGGCATCAGTCTGGGGCATATGTTTAACTTATAAGTTTTTTGTATACGTTAATAGCATAGGGAAAAACGTGATGTGAACCTAGCCTTAGATATATTGGAGTAGATATACTAAACAAAACTATACAAAATTTATCATTAGTGTTATCAGCCGCTTACATAAATGAAACGGTTAAAATAGCACCATTTGTAGTACATTTCTCTACAAGGTGAACAGAATTAGCCTGGGAGCGAGGTGTAGCTGAGCCCCTGGATAACTCTTACAGCGGGGTCGTGTTGGGGCGGCAGATGTAGCATCCAGTAAACTAGGAACCACTTAGATATTGGTGGCTTATCCTCAGGATAGGTCATCAATATCAGATCATTGGGGGTCAACCATTCAGCACTGCCACCGATCAGCCATTTTGGTGCTGATCGGCACCAGAAAGCATATAGTGGACGGAGCCTGGAGCTAAAGCTTCCGTCTGTTGTGTAGTGACTGTGCTGGTGCACAGCAGCTCAGCTCCCAGTCAGTGGCAGTATATCAGGCCCAGAAACTACACAATGGGCAGAGCTTTCCATCCACTGTATATTTTCTGGCACCAGTGGCTATGGTGATCACTAGGCTTCTCAAAAATTACTGCTGGACTGCACAGACCCAAAATACTCCCAAAAATATGTCCACTTCTTGGTATATCTGTCTGTCTATCTAGTATGAGAGGGCTACAGAAATTATTTTATGTTATGTACTCTACTGTGAGGCAATTTTATTCTATGCTAAGTAATGTGTACTCTGAATTTCCAAGCATGGGGTGGGAATAGCCAGGGTTAATTATCTTGGCTCAGCCCTCTTAGGAGGTAGCTAAGTGGTGGCTGGCTCCTCCCCTAGCTCTAGACATTTCTAGAAAGCTGGAGGGAGAGCATGAATGGAGTAGGGATCAGATAATATGTGCTTCTCTCCTCATGCCTCCAGCTTCAAGTATCCAGAGACTAACAGATCTCCGTGGAATCCCCTGCTTTCGCTACAACAAGAGAAAAAGAAGACAAGATTGGAGAATCTGCATGGCCAATCGAAGAGTCAGGCAGCAAGGTAACCTGTATAAAGCTTTCCAGACCATGCTGATGTGGAGGGAAACAAGTTAGGACACCCTACACACCTCAGAAAAGACTTGGCCAGTCGTATCATTAAACCTGCACACCACTGTGCAAATTGCAGAGGGCCGTTGCTTTCAACATTGCCTAACTCATGCAAAGACATCTGGGGAGAATTTGGACTGTGGATAAAATGTTGTTGTATGTACTACAACTCCTATTTTGCATTCAAGTAAAGGGGAACATTTGTTATGTTAAACCTGACCTTGGTTACTGACTCCACGTTCACCACACACTGGCCATTGTATTACTACACCTCATCAAGGATACTCCAAACTACCATCAGACAGGAGACCCAACTACAGGGAGTGCCCTAAGGGGAAAAAGGGTACACCTCATATCGATCTATCTCATATCTACCTATCTATCTTTCTATCTATCATCTATCAGTCTTATATATATTTATCTATTAATATATCTTATATCTATCTCATATCTATCTGTCTATCCCATATCTATTTATCTAACATACGGATGCAGAAAGCACACAAATGATCTGTGTGCTTTCCGCATCCGTATGTCTATTTTGCAAAAGATAGAACATGTCCTATTCTTGGCCACAAAATGCAGACCACGAACCCATGAACGTTAATGGATTTGGCAAAAAAAAAACGAATGCAACATGGACGTCACATGGATTTCATCCATAGTTTGCAGAGCGCAAAATACACACGGTCGTGTGCACGAGACCTGTAGACTGAAATGTCACATTGGAGAATAAGGAACAACTGATATAATCACAACTTGAGAGTGCTGCAGAATTCTTTAGTTATATCTATCTTTCTCGTATCTATCTTTCAATCAATCTATCTATCTATCTATCTCATCCATCTATTTAACTTTATATCAAAATAATAATAATTCATAGATTAGGCACGTCAAGAAGAAGAAAATAACAGTAATAATAATAATAATAATCACATACATCATATTTAATGCAGACAGATTGAAAATCTAGCTTACACAGGAAATGCAAATATTATTATTATTATTATAGTAACAAAAACAACAATTTAATGATTTTTTTAATCAAATTCCTCACTTGAAACATCAATATATTCCACACAGATGACTATAACAAGGCTCCAAAACAGGTCATAACGCGGTCAAAAGAAATCTTTAAGCAATCATGTCTGTATTTCCCAGTCCTTTCAGATAAAATCAAGACACTTTATTCAAGCCGCATCAATAAAACACCTAGAAGATAAATTACATAAATGAGCGCAGTAATTGTTTGATATATGTCGCTAATTGGTTTGCAACAGGACAGACCTGATAAAAAATGTAATAGGAATCTTCAGACATGAAATCTGCCAGGTTCATGATCTTCAAGATGGAGAGGCAGAACCTCTTCACGCCCTCCTTATCAGAGACTTTAAATTGCAGCCGTTAGATGCTCAGGCTTCACTGGAACGCATTTTCCATCAGGGACAGGAAAAAAAAATAAAAAATCATAATATCAATTCGTTCTTTAAATAATTAACCAAAATTCAGGAGCAAATGTTTTCATCCAGTGACAAATCAGTGTTTTAAACTGGAAACAAGTTGTGGTGCTAATTAAAACTGATAAAAAAAAAACAATGGAATCTTTTGTTTCATGATTTATCTCAGAGATAATTAAGTTAAAGCGCATAGCGTGAAATTATGCTTTCAGGAGTAAAAGCAACAAATAAAATCTAGAAAATATCAGATCGGCAAACTCACTATAACCCTATTATCTATTCTATCTTATATTTATCATAATATTTATTTTACTCACTTATATAGTGCTGACATATGCCGCAGCGCTTTACAGACATTATCTCTCGCTGTCCCTAGTGGAGCTCACAATCTAAGTTCTCAATCAGTATGTCTTTGGAGTGCGGGAGGAAACCGGAGAACCCGGAGGAAACCCACACAAACACGGGGAGAACATACAGACTCCATGCAGATGTTGTCCTTGGTTGGATCTAATCTAGGACCCCAGTGCTAACCATTCAGTATCTATCAATCTATCTATCCATTATATGTCTGATTTTCTATCTATCTATCTATCTATCTATCTATCTATCTATCTCTCTATCTATCTCTCTATCTTTTTATCTACCATCTATCTATCTCATATCTATCTATCTCTCGTCCCCATATTTATCTATCTATATCAAAGTCATATAGAGAAACCAGCGGGGAAATACAAGTACCAGAGAGAGCGCTAATTCTTGAAACATATCCAGAGGTTCACACAGGGTCAGGTTTCAGCCCCAAAGCCTCATTTCAGCATAAACGGAAGATAAAACCACAGCAGTCCATCTTTGCAATGAAAGCCAAAGAGAACTTTTATTCACCGAACAATGTGACAGTTCGACTCACGTCAGGAGTCTGCAGTTCACCTCTTGTTCATACAGATAGGGCATGCTGCAGATTTTCAAATCTGTAGAATGCATACAATCCACTGCAGTTAACCCCATTCACTACTATTGCATTGCACTGTGTTGCAGATTACACCACTAGGTGTGAATTCAGTCTTATGATGGCCATATCTACATCATGTAGATCAAAATGGACGGTTTCAACCAGGACAAACGTTCATCAGTTGAAATTTAACAATGAACAATTAGCTGACCAACGATAGACCACTATAGTTTGAAAAGGAGTCAGCTGAGTTTAATATCTTCGGCCAATAGTTGGACGAAATATTTTTCTTTGAAAGAACAGTCCCAGAAAGATTCTTCATCCATCACCTGGTTTCATTGTTTCATTGGTGTACAGCCAGATTGAACAACTATACTGGCCAATATGGACTAAAATGTGTCCAGCAATTTCTGCGAAAGGGACGTTCACCAGATGTTTGTTCAACTGATGTTCAACCATCAACCAACTTGTATAAGGCCACCTTTATGGTCTAGAGCTTCATTCACAATCCTAAGCTTCTTAGCTCAAATCTCCCAGCATTACCTTCTTGGTCAAGGTATTTACATCAGGTATAGTACTGTTCTGTTTATGCACTGAAAATGAACCCTCCAGAAATGCAGTGCAGTAGAGTGCAAAGCATTATAGGCAGAGCCGTATTAAGGTATAATTGAGGCTCTTGGGCAAATAAACTGGTGGGAAACCCTATCCCACTTCTAGGACCAGGTTCCAACTGACCACCGATCGCAGACATATAAAGGTAAGATGGTTGTGTATTTGCATGGACCTCTTCCCTGACGTCTATGCGAATTATAGAGACAATCAAGCTTGTGACTGCTGTAAATTTCAAAAGAGACAGCCGTATGTAGGTGTGGCCACCTCCCCAACTTTTCTTGGCTGACTAGGATCACTGAATGACCTTCAGAGTGATTGGGTGGAGTCCATGGGCTACTACCCTATGTGCCCTACCTTGGTCCTGATTATCGGAACTAAGACAGCTGCAGAATTAGGAATGCAGCTCTGGAGTATAACGTATAACTTTGTCCCAATACAAGATAAGTAATATAATGTGCTCACAAAGTTACTCAATTTTATATGTAGACTAGCTTATATATACCTGGTGTTTCTCGGGTGTACATCTATCTATATAAATATTTTCTAAAGCTATTTATTACCTAGAAATGCCATACTCATTGTTGTCTTTGGCCCAATGAGCAAAGTAAAAAAAATCCTTTTTTAAATCATTTATGTCTTTTTCTTTTAAAGCCCCCATACATGTTGGTGTATTGTTGACGGAACCCACCATTCTTGACGGGTTCAAGCAACAGTTTAATGTGTATGAGGAGCTGCTGACTCTCCCCTGACAGATGATGTTGGGGGAAAGAGGACTGGGCAAAAAGAATATTTTTGTCTGATCCTTTTGCTCTCCCTGGGGATAAGCCACCACCAGAAGTCTCTGGCAGCTGCTCTCTCCTCTCCCCCAATTAAATATACATACAAGTTCAGCCAATATTATATTTTTGGTTGAGCTGACAGGAAGTCGGGAAAGACATAGCAACTAATCACATCATTTTATTATAGCAAAGTAGATATATTCTTACCAACCTGTGGCTCTCAGGTGTTGCAAATATACAACTCATGCCCCAAGAGCCTGCAGTCAATGGATTCACTTTTAGATAACACATGCAGGGAGATGAGAGGCAGAGTGAGAGGTAGTCCCTCAGCAGTTGCAGTTACATTAGTTTATACATTTCAATGCATGCTGCATCAAAAATACATTACTTTATTAGAACCTTCCAGATTAAAGGGGTTTTCCAAGAGTTCAATTTTGATGACCTATCCTCAGGATAGGTCATCAATATCTAATCGGTGGGGGTCCAACTTCTGGAACCCCCGCCAATCAGCTGTTTGAAGAACCCATGGTGCTCCAGTTAGTGTCTCGGCCTCTTCTTTGGCCAGTGAAGTCACATTCATTGGTCACATGACCTATTTGCAGCTCAGTCCCATTCAAGTGAATGGGCTTGGGTTGCAATACCAAACACAGCCACTATACAATGTATGAGGTTGTGATTGGTTTGCTATGAAGTGGTGCTCCCGGAAAACCCCTTTAATTCTATATAAAAACTGTGAGATTAAGTTCAAAGGTGATCCTATGAGTCACTTTCTATCTTTCTACCTCTCAGCAGATGCTGATAAAAGACCAGTTAAGCTGTAACACTTCTTTTCCATAATCTGAACATATAAAACTTTTCTGTCAAGGACTTGCAACACAAAATTCAATCAGCAACCTTGAATCCTTAAATACTCAGAGCACCCACTTCAGGTGACTAATTCAGTTTGGCTATTCCAAAGAACATTTTTTTTTTCATCTCAATCGATATGTACAATATATCTCACTATCAAGGACATGCACTCTTTATTTACATAACACAGGCTACATAAGGGAATCCGAAGCACGCTCAGATTATTGAGTGGCACATTTTTCTTGCCTGCTAAAATGCACAGAGCTTGGAGAACCAATCATGATATTGATGTTGCCGTTTTATATTTTCTATGTTTATCACAGATGCATCACAGATACAAAGTAGCAGGAAACTTTATGAAGTTGACATATCTCCCCAATTTTATTTTTGAAGTGCTTTAAAGAAGAGGAGAGGAAAGCAAAATGTGCAGGACCATCATGCAGAACGGGTAAGGCTTTACAACTGGCTACTCACCCAAAGCTGTTGTGCTAAGCGCACAACAGCTCTGCAGTCGTGTAGATGCTAAAGGCCTCTCGTACTGCATGCTGTCCCTCCGGTACCCGCGTGGGCCAGTAAAATTCACAAGAAAAGGCTTTCAGAACAAAAAAGAAATGGGAACTTCTAGCGGCGCTCCGAGGCAAATAAGACTCGCAGAAGGTTTCAATATAAGATTTATTGGTGCAAAGCGACGCATTTCGGGATCACACTGATCTCTTCAGGAGGTACGATATACCTGACGAAGAGATCAGTGGAATCCCGAATTGCGTTGTTTTGCACCAATAAATCCTTTTCTGAAACCTTCAGAGATTCTTTACCTCGGAGTGTTGCCAGAAGCTCCCATTTCTTTCTTGTTATGACAGCCTTAATTTATGTTTGTAGGAGAAGATGGTTCTGGTCAGGCGCAAAATCACTGGTGGAGAGGTCTTTTAGGATCAAATCTTCTTTATTTCATAAATACCGAATATACATAAAACAACGCGTTTCGGGGCTCAGAAAGTCCCCTTTATCAGGTTACTAAGTAATCTTAGCAACCTGATGAAGGGGACTTTCTGAGCACCGAAACGCGTTTTTTTACGTATATACAGTATTTATGAAATAAAGAAGATTTGATCCTAAAAGACCTCTCCACCAGTGATTTTGCACCTGACCAGAACCATCTTCTCCTACAAGTATCCTATGGGGGATTAAGCATCCGATCCCAAAGAAAATTCCTTCTGCGGCTGCAGTCCTGGAAAAAGAGTCTATAATTCTATAAATCTACAATAATGTGGGGCCTATCAGTAGCACAACCCTATAAGGTGAGTACCTTCGTCTTCTAACCAATTTACACTTGTGTTGGGCGTACTACCCTATTGTGCACCCCCCACCCCTCCTTTTGTCTTCTTTTCCCTCGTTACTGAGTGGAAACTAGATACGCCCTTGTCTTGAAGATTAATTTATGTTTGGTCTTTGACAGGAACTTAAATAAAATCAGTATCCTCTAATTTCTCTTTAAGGGTAGCTTCACACGAAGCTTCCTTTATACATCCCCTTGCTTGCTTTGGTTCAAAATAGTGCCACAAAAACTGTTCTTTTTCCAAAAAACACTATAGGGGTAATTTATTAAGTCTAGCATTTTATACAAATTAATTTCCCTATCAGTATGTGTTTGGAGTGTGGGAGGAAACCCACGCAAACACAAGGAGAACATACAAACTCCATGCAGATGTTGTCCTTGGTCAGATTTGAACCTAGGACCCTAGTGCCGCAAGGCTCCAGTGCTAGCCTCTGAGCCACCATACAGCCACCATGAATATAATGTATTACCTGCATCCTGTAACTTAAAAGGATCCTTTAGCATTAACTAATGTTAAAGTACTGTTGTGCAACACAGTATTGTTCTAACCATACCTTTGTACTTTTATTGTCGTCTCGATCACCAGAAAAAGATTTCTGTCGAATGTGCAAATGAGGCACCAAGTGTCCAGCTGGGCATGTGCAATCTTTTGAAGATTCATGTTATATTAATGAAAAAAACATCTGTGTTGTATATAAGAATCTTCCTTTCTGCATAAACACACACCTGTCCCTCGGCGTCAAACATAGAAGTGAAAAATCCAGCACTGGGAGGTAGCAAAATATCTGTAAATTTCCTTTATTGAGCCATGGAAAAGTGACTTAAAAGGGGATCAGTGATGCTGTAGGGAGAGTGGACAGACATGGGAGAGAAGTGGAAGGAACCGAGAGAAGAGGCATGCGTGGGCTCGATAAAAGAGTGAAAACTTGTGGGGATCAGAAACGACAATAAAAGTAACAAAAGAGAGGTTTGAACCATGTTGTAGAGCACAACAGTACATTGGCCTTATAGTTATATGCGCTGAATATAGAAGAAAGATTTGCTTTAAAGAAGTTGTCTGATACAATAAGAGTTTTTCAGTTGGAATATTTTAAAAAACGCTACTGTGTTAAGATCAGCCTCAGAAATCCAAATAGATTAGGTAGATTCCAATATGCAAAGAAAAATGACTGTGTGTATAGGTGCTGTTCTTGTCCTATTTGACCGGTAATGGATCCAGAATAGCAAGAGTCCATCTATTGATGAAACAGCTGAAGGTATGCAATGTGTTTCAACCTTGGAATGGGGTCTTCTTCAGGCATATTAAAGAGGACTTGTCACCACAAAATGCAATGCAATCTGAAAGCATCAGGTTATTGAGCAGGAGGAGCCGAGCAGATAGATTTATCGTTTTTGTGAAAAGATTCAGTAAAACATGTATTTTATACTAGTGATGGGCTCGAATATTCGAATAGCGAATATTATTCGTGAATATCGGCACTGAGAATTCGCAAATATTTAGAATATAGTGATATATAGTTGTAATTTCGAATATTCTAGTTTTTTTTTTTCAACGGTAACCTCCCTTCTCACTTGTGGGCCAATGAGAAGGCTGCAATGTCTTTGTCTGAGCTTAGCAACAACCCTAGCAACCAATAGGAAAGTTACCTACCCCTTACTATATAAGAACCTCCCCAGCAGCTCTTGTATGCAGTATTTTGCAGATCTGAGAGAGAGAGCAGTGTCATTGCTGTGCTCTCTGCTTTCCTGTGTCGTTACATTAGATAGTTAGTTAGTTAGCTTATATCTATAATACAGATAGTTGGAGATAGTCAGTGTAGGTTAGATAGTGATATAGGTTCTGCTGTCCATACATACATGCTACAGACATAGTGATGTCACAAGTTCACAACAATACTTAGTGCACCAATCACTAATAAGTAGTCAGACCTGTTAAAATGTGAAGTTGCACGTATCGCGCCAAAATATTTGCATCATTGGTGGAGATTTTGCAATCTCGAATACATTGGAGCACTCTATCTGCATATAAAGCTATTGTAATGTTCTGCCGTGTCAACCATTTTCTTCAGTCTCAGGAAACTTCTAGCAGCTTGAAAAATTTAGCTATAGTGACCCACATCTGTATTTAGAGCGCATTATGTGAAAATTATATTGCTGATTTTTCCCGATCAAGAAAATAATCTCAAATTCTTGAATATATGACGAGTATTCTACCAAATATTCGCAAAATACCACGATTTCGAATATTGCCCCTGTCGCTCATCACTATTTCATACATTTATATCTTTGCTTTTTCCACTTCCTGTGAAGATTAGTGTTGATTTATAGTGGAATTCAGTCCAAAATTTTGAAAAACTTTGATTCACAACAAATCTGAATTTTCTTGAGCTTGATTGTAACGAATCAGGTTTTCATAAAATGGCGGCTGCATATGTTACAAAGTGAAACTATGTGTAGAGGAGATAAGCCATAATGCCATGCAGCTAGCCAATCTTCAGATAGTCATCTCCTGTGATGTCATAGCCCTATTAAACCCTCATTCTACGCGGTCTCCACCCCTGTCCTGTGAGCTGAGCAGAAGGAAAGAGGTGACAAGCGTTGCTGAAAATGATTCATAGAAAAATATTAGATAGAGGGAGAATGCAGGGAGAGTGCATAAAGATTTATTCTGCGTCAGTGTTTATTTATTCCTACATTTACTTACGGTATTCCTACATCAGCCATAAACTAAGATATGTAATTCAATACCAATAAGATGGACGCCTTTATTATTCCGGTGCCAGCGTGCAACCTATACCATCCAGTCTACACCCCTTAGGTGGGGGTCAGGTCTTAGTGATAACCATCCTCATCTTTTGCTGGCAAGATGCAGAGAGTGGAGGAGCTGGATTTTCCTGATGACATAATCTCATTGACATTAGATAATGTGGAGAAGAAGGAAAAGCAGATAGCAGAAGAAGCACTCCCACCTGTAGTGCATGAGAGCGCTGGGGTTGGAGAACTGGGTATGCCAGAGCTGATTTATATTCTGTGTTTACTGCCAAATAACCTGCAGGAGATTGCAGGCCAGAACAGCAGTAATATGCATATTGTGCCCCCACTAGGGATGAGCGAACTCGAACTGTATAGTTCGGGTTCATACCGAATTTTGGGGTGTCCGTGACACGGACCCGAACCCGGACATTTTCGTAAAAGTCCGGGTTCGGGTTCGGTGTTCGTCGCTTTCTTGGCGCTTTTGTGATGCTTTCTTGGCGCTTTTTGAAAGGCTGCAAAGCAGCCAATCAACAAGCGTCATATTACTTGCCCCAAGAGGCCGTCACAGCCATGCCTACTATTGGCATGGCTGTGATTGGCCAGAGCACCATGTGACCCAGCCTCTATTTAAGCTGGAGTCACATAGCGCCGCCCGTCACTCTGCTCTGATTAGCATAGGGAGAGGTTGCGGCTGCGACAGTAGGGCGAGATTAGGCAGATTAACTCCTCCAAAGGACTTGATTAATCGATCGATCTGCAGCTGTGGGTCATTGAGCTGCTGAAATTCAATTGCTCACTGTTTTTAGGCTGCCCAGACCGTTTGTCAGTCACTTTTTTCTGGGGTGATCGGCGGCCATTTTGTGTCTTGTGGTGCGCCAGCACAAGCTGCGACCAAGTGCATTTAACCCTCAATGGTGTGGTTGTTTTTTGGCTAAAGCCTACATCAGGGTGAAGCTGTCACACCAAGTGCATTTAACCAGCAATAGTCTGTTTATTTTTTGGCCATATACTACATCAGGGGCAAGCTGTCACCAAGTGCATTTAACCCTCAATGGTGTGGTTGTTTTTTGGCTAAAGCCTACATCAGGGTGAAGCTGTCACACCAAGTGCATTTAACCAGCAATAGTCTGTTAATTTTTTGGCCATATACAGTCATGTGAAAAAATTAGGACACCCTTTGAAAGCATGTGGTTTTTTGTAACATTTTTAATAAAAGGTTATTTCATCTCCGTTTCAACAATACAGAGAGATTAAAGTAATCCAACTAAACAAAGAAAACTGAAGAAAAGTCTTTTCAAGATCTTCTGTAAATGTCATTCTACAAAAATGCCTATTCTAACTGAGGAAAAAGATAGGACACCCTCACATGTATTCCCTCTTAAATTGGCTCAGATCTCACACAGGTATATCACACCAGGTGCACATAATTAGTAGATCGTTACTCTGCATGTTGAATGAGGCTTGCCCTATTTAAACCTCAGACATTTAGTTTGGTGTGCTCCTGACTGTTGAAGTGAGAGTGAGCACCATGGTGAGAGCAAAAGAGCTGTCAGAGGACTTCAGAAAAAAGATTGTAGCAGCCTATGAGTCTGGGAAGGGATTTAAAAAGATCTCAAAAGATTTTGAAATCAGCCATTCCACTGTCCGGAAGATAGTCTACAAGTGGAGGGCTTTCAAAACAACTGCCAACATGCCCAGGACTGGTCGCCCCAGCAAGTTCACCCCAAGAGCAGACCGCAAGATGCTAAAAGAGGTCTCCAAAAACCCTAAAGTGTCATCTCGAGAACTACAGCAGGCTCTGGCTACTATTGATGTAGAAGTACATGCCTCTACAATCAGAAAGAGACTGTACAAGTTTAACTTGCATGGGAGGTGTGCAAGGAGGAAACCTTTGCTTTCCAAGAGAAACATCGAGGCCAGACTGACATTTGCCAGAGATAAAGTTGACAAAGACCAGGACTTCTGGAATAATGTTCTTTGGACAGATGAGTCCAAAATTGAATTATTTGGACACAACAGCAGAGGACATGTTTGGCGTAAACCAAACACAGCATTCCAAGAAAAGAACCTCATACCAACTGTGAAGCATGGAGGTGGAAGTGTCATGGTTTGGGGCTGCTTTGCTGCAGCAGGACCTGGTCAGCTCACCATCATAGAATCCACGATGAATTCTACTGTGTATCAGAAGGTGCTTGAAGAACATGTGAGACCATCAGTTAGAAAATTAAAGCTGAAGCGGAACTGGACCATGCAACATGACAATGACCCAAAACATACTAGTAAATCAACCAAAGATTGGCTGAAAAAGAAGAAATGGAGAGTCCTGGAATGGCCAAGTCAAAGTCCAGATTTGAATCCCATTGAGATGCTGTGGGGTGACTTGAAAAGGGCTGTACGTGCAAGAAACCCCTCAAACATCTCACAGCTGAAAAAGTTCTGCATTGAGGAGTGGGGTAAAATTTCCTCAGACCGATGTCGAAGACTGGTAGATGGCTACAAGAACCGTCTCACTGCAGTTATTTCAGCCAAAGGAGGTAACACTCGCTATTAGGGGCAAGGGTGTCCTATCTTTTTCCTCAGTTAGAATAGGCATTTTTGTAGAATGACATTTACAGAAGATCTTGAAAAGACTTTTCTTCAGTTTTCTTTGTTTAGTCGGATTACTTTAATCTCTCTGTATTGTTGAAACGGAGATGAAATAACCTTTTATTAAAAATGTTACAAAAAACCACATGCTTTCAAAGGGTGTCCTAATTTTTTCACATGACTGTACTACATCAGGGGCAAGCTGCGCCCGTCACCAAGTGCATTTAACCCTCAGTAGTGTGGTTGGTCAAGCTGTCACACCAAGTGCATTTAACCAGCAATAGTCTGTTCATTTTTTGGCCATATACTACATCAGGGGCAAGCTGCGCCCGTCACCAAGTGCATTTAACCCTCAGTAGTGTGGTTGGTCAAGCTGTCACACCAAGTGCATTTAACCAGCAATAGTCTGTTAATTTCTTGGCCATATACTACATCAGGGGCAAGCTGCGCCCGTCACCAAGTGCATTTAACCCTCAGTAGTGTGGTTGGTCAAGCTGTCACACCAAGTGCATTTAACCAGCAATAGTCTGTTCATTTTTTGGCCATATACTACATCAGGGGCAAGCTGCGCCTGTCACCAAGTGCATTTAACCCTCAATGGTGTGGTTGTTTTTTGGCTAAAGCCTACATCAGGGTGAAGCTGTCACACCAAGTGCATTTAACCAGCAATAGTCTGTTCATTTTTTGGCCATATACTACATCAGGGGCAAGCTGCGCCCGTCACCAAGTGCATTTAACCCTCAGTAGTGTGGTTGGTCAAGCTGTCACACCAAGTGCATTTAACCAGCAATAGTCTGTTCATTTTTTGGCCATATACTACATCAGGGGCAAGCTGCGCCCGTCACCAAGTGCATTTAACCCTCAGTAGTGTGGTTGGTCAAGCTGTCACACCAAGTGCATTTAACCAGCAATAGTCTGTTCATTTTTTGGCCATATACTACATCAGGGGCAAGCTGCGCCCGTCACCAAGTGCATTTAACCCTCAGTAGTGTGGTTGGTCAAGCTGTCACACCAAGTGCATTTAACCAGCAATAGTGTGGTTATTTTTTGGCCATATCCCAGTCTAATTCTGTCACTAAATCCATACCGGTCACCCAGCGCCTAAATACTAGGCCTCAAATTTAGCAATTTCATAATTTAGTGGTTTCTGCTATATCAGAGCTATTTGAAATTTATCCCTAAAAGGGTATATAATATTCAAGGTGCACATAGGGTCATTCAGAATAACTTCACACACACGCTACTGTGCATTTCCAAGTCTAATTCCGTCAGTAAATCCATACCGGTCGCCCAGCGCCTAAATACTAGGCCTCAAATTTATATCCCGCTAAATCTGTCGTTACCGCTGTACTGTTGTGGCTGGGCAAGTTATTTAGTGTCCGTCAAAGCACATTTTTTGTTCTGGGTTGAAATACAATTCCCAATTTAGCAATTTCATAATTTAATGGTTTCTGCTATATCAGAGCTATTTGAAATCTATCCCTAAAAGGGTATATAATATTCAAGGTGCACATAGGGTCATTCAGAATAACTTCACACACACGCTACTGTGCATTTCCAAGTCTAATTCTGTTAGTAAATCCATACCGGTCACCCAGCGCCTAAATACTAGGCCTCAAATTTATATCCCGCTAAATCTGTCATTACCGCTGTACTGTTGTGGCTGGGCAAGTTATTTAGTGTCCGTCAAAGCACATTTTTTTGTTCTGGGTTGAAATACAATTCCAAATTTAGCAATTTCATAATTTAGTGGTTTCTGCTATATCAGAGCTATTTGAAATCTATCCCTAAAAGGGTATATAATATTCAAGGTGCACATAGGGTCATTCAGAATAACTTCACACACACGCTACTGTGCATTTCCAAGTCTAATTCTGTCAGTAAATCCATACCGGTCACCCAGCGCCTAAATACTAGGCCTCAAATTTATATTCAGCTGAATTTGAATACAATACATTGGGCCAAATAATATTTTTGTTGTTGTGGTGAACCATAACAATGAGGAAAACATCTAGTAAGGGACGCGGACGTGGACATGGTCGTGGTGGTGTTAGTGGACCCTCTGGTGCTGGGAGAGGACGTGGCCGTTCTGCCACATCCACACGTCCTAGTGTACCAACTACCTCAGGTCCCAGTAGCCGCCAGAATTTACAGCGATATATGGTGGGGCCCAATGCCGTTCTAAGGATGGTAAGGCCTGAGCAGGTACAGGCATTAGTCAATTGGGTGGCCGACAGTGGATCCAGCACGTTCACATTATCTCCCACCCAGTCTTCTGCAGAAAGCGCACAGATGGCGCCTGAAAACCAACCCCATCAGTCTGTCACATCACCCCCATGCATATCAGGGAAACTGTCTGAGCCTCAAGTTATGCAGCAGTCTCTTATGCCGTTTGAAGACTCTGCTGGCAGGGTTTCCCAAGGGCATCCACCTAGCCCTTCCCCAGCGGTGGAAGACATAGACTGCACTGACGCACAACCACTTATGTTTCCTGATGATGAGGACATGGGAATACCACCTCAGCATGTCTCTGATGATGACGAAACACAGGTGCCAACTGCTGCGTCTTTCTGCAGTGTGCAGACTGAACAGGAGGTCAGGGATCAAGACTGGGTGGAAGACGATGCAGGGGACGATGAGGTCCTAGACCCCACATGGAATGAAGGTCGTGCCACTGACTTTCACAGTTCGGAGGAAGAGGCAGTGGTGAGACCGAGCCAACAGCGTAGCAAAAGAGGGAGCAGTGGGCAAAAGCAGAACACCCGCCGCCAAGAGACTCCGCCTGCTACTGACTGCCGCCATCTGGGACCGAGCACCCCAAAGGCAGCTTCAAGGAGTTCCCTGGCATGGCACTTCTTCAAACAATGTGCTGACGACAAGACCCGAGTGGTTTGCACGCTGTGCCATCAGAGCCTGAAGCGAGGCATTAACGTTCTGAACCTGAGCACAACCTGCATGGCCAGGCACCTGCATGCAAAGCATGAACTGCAGTGGAGTAAACACCTTAAAACCAAGGAAGTCACTCAGGCTCCCCCTGCTACCTCTTCTGCTGCTGCCGCCTCGGCCTCTTCTGCTGCTGCCGCCTCGGCCTCTTCCTCCGCCTCTGGAGGAACGTTGGCACCTGCCGCCCAGCAAACATGGGATGTACCACCAACACCACCACCACCTCCGTCACCAAGCGTCTCAACCATGTCACACGGCAGCGTTCAGCTCTCCATCTCACAAACATTTGAGAGAAAGCGTAAATTCCCACCTAGCCACCCTCGATCCCTGGCCCTGAATGCCAGCATTTCTAAACTACTGGCCTATGAAATGCTGTCATTTAGGCTGGTGGACACAGACAGCTTCAAACAGCTCATGTTGCTTGCTGTCCCACAGTATGTTGTTCCCAGCCGCCACTACTTCTCCAAGAGAGCCGTGCCTTCCCTGCACAACCAAGTATCCGATAAAATCAAGTGTGCACTGCGCAACGCCATCTGTAGCAAGGTCCACCTAACCACAGATACGTGGACCAGTAAGCACGGCCAGGGACACTATATCTCCCTAACTGCACACTGGGTAAATGTAGTGGCAGCTGGGCCCCAGGCGGAGAGCTGTTTGGCGCACGTCCTTCCGCCGCCAAGGATCGCAGGGCAACATTCTTTGCCTCCTGTTGCCACCTCCTCCTTCTCGGCTTCCTCCTCCTCTTCTTCCACCTGCTCATCCAGTCAGCCACACACCTTCACCACCAACTTCAGCACAGCCCGGGGTAAACATCAGCAGGCCATTCTGAAACTCATATGTTTGCGGGACAGGCCCCACACCGCACAGGAGTTGTGGCGGGGTATAGAACAACAGACCGACGAGTGGTTGCTGCCGGTGAGCCTCAAGCCCGGCCTGGTGATGTGTGATAATGGGCGAAATCTCGTTGCAGCTCTGGGACTAGCCAATTTGACGCACATCCCTTGGTTGGCGCATGTGCTGAATTTGGTGGTGCAGAAGTTCATTCACAACTACCCCGACATGTCAGAGCTGCTGCATAAAGTGCGGGCCGTCTGTTCGCGCTTCCGGCGTTCACATCCTGCTGCTGCTCGCCTGTCTGCGCTACAGCGTAACTTCGGCCTTCCCGCTCACCGCCTCATATGCGACGTGCCCACCAGGTGGAACTCCACCTTGCACATGCTGGACAGACTGTGAGAGCAGCAGCAGGCCATAGTGGAGTTTCAGCTGCAGCACGCACGGGTCAGTCGCACTACAGAACAGCACCACTTCACCACCAATGACTGGGCCTCCATGCGAGACCTGTGTGCCCTGTTGCGCTGTTTCGAGTACTCCACCAACATGGCCAGTGGCGATGACGCCGTTATTAGCGTTACAATACCACTTCTATGTCTCCTTGAGAAAACACTAAGGGCGATGATGGAAGAGGAGGTGGCCCAGGAGGAGGAGGAAGAGGGGTCATTTTTAGCACTTTCAGGCCAGTCTCTTCGAAGTGACTCAGAGGGAGGTTTTTGGCAACAGCAGAGGCCAGGTACAAATGTGGCCAGCCAGGGCCCACTACTGGAGGACGAGGAGGACGAGGATGAGGAGGAGGTGGAGGAGGATGAGGATGAAGCATGGTCACAGCGGGGTGGCACCCAACGCAGCTCGGGTCCATCACTGGTGCGTGGCTGGGGGGAAAGGCAGGACGATGACGATACGCCTCCCACAGAGGACAGCTTGTCCTTACCCCTGGGCAGCCTGGCACACATGAGCGACTACATGCTGCAGTGCCTGCGCAACGACAGCTGTGTCACGGCCAGCTCCTCTGAGGGTAGGGTTAGCGTGGCAGAGATGTGGAAAACTTTTGTCAACACGCCACAGCTAACTGCACCACCACCTGATACGCAACGTGTCTATCCCTTGTGTAGATTAGACATTAACTACCTCCCCTTAACCATATATTATTGTACTCCAGGGCACTTCCTCATTCAATCCTATTTTTTTTTTCATTTTACCATTATATTGCGAGGCTACCCAAAGTTGAATGAACCTCTCCTCTGTCTGGGTGCCGGGGCCTAAATATATGCCAATGGACTGTTCCAATGTTGGGTGACGTGAAGCCTGATTCTCTGTTACGGGACCTCTCTCCTCTGCCTGGGTGCTGGGCCTAAATTTATGACAATGGACTGTTGCAGTGGTGGCTGACGTGAAGCCTGATTTTCTGCTATGACATGCAGACTGATTCTCTGCTGACATGAAGCCAGATCCTCTGTTACGGGACCTCTCTCCTCTGCCTGGGTGCTGGGCCTAAATATCTGACAATGGACTGTTGCAGTGGTGGCTGACGTGAAGCCTGATTTTCTGCTATGACATGCAGACTGATTCTCTGCTGACATGAAGCCAGATCCTCTGTTACGGGACCTCTCTCCTCTGCCTGGGTGCTGGGCCTAAATATCTGACAATGGACTGTTGCAGTGGTGGCTGACGTGAAGCCTGATTTTCTGCTATGACATGCAGACTGATTCTCTGCTGACATGAAGCCAGATCCTCTGTTACGGGACCTCTCTCCTCTGCCTGGGTGCTGGGCCTAAATTTATGAAAATGGACTCTTACAGTGGTGGGTGACGTGAAGCCTGATTCTCTGCTATGACATGAAGACTGATTCTCTGCTATGACATGAAGACTGATTCTCTGCTGACATGAAGCCAGATTCTCTGTTACGGGACCTCTCTCCTCTGCCTGGGTGCTGGGCCTAAATTTATGACAATGGACTGTTGCAGTGGTGGCTGACGTGAAGCCTGATTCTCTGCTATGACATGCAGACTAATTCTCTGCTGACATGAAGCCAGATTGTCTGTTACGGGACCTCTCTCCTCTGCCTGGGTGCTGGGCCTAAATTTATGAAAATGGACTGTTGCAGTGGTGGCGGACGTGAAGCCTGATTCTCTGCTATGACATGCAGACTGATTCTCTGCTGACATGAAGCCAGATTGTCTGTTACGGGACCTCTCTCCTCTGCCTGGGTGCCGGGGCCTAAATATCTGAGAATGGACTGTTCCAGTGGTGGGTGACGTGAAGCCAGATTCTCTGCTATGGGACCTCTGTCCAATTGATTTTGGTTAATTTTTATTTATTTAATTTTAATTTTTATTCATTTCCCTATCCAAATTTGTTTGCAGGGGATTTACCTACATGTTGCTGCCTTTTGCAGCCTTCTATCTCTTTCCTGGGCTGTTTTACAGCCTTTTTAGTGCCGAAAAGTTCGGGTCCCCATTGACTTCAATGGGGTTCGGGTTCGGGACGAAGTTCGGATCGGGTTCGGATCCCGAACCCGAACATTTTCGGGAAGTTCGGCCGAACTTCTCGAACCCGAACATCCAGGTGTCCGCTCAACTCTAGCCCCCACCTAACCAGCCAAAGCCCATACCAGCAACAGCCCCTGTTTAAAGGGGCATTAAAGGTGCTATGCGGCCAGTAACAATGAAGACCGACTATACAGTGTGGTCTATATTATTACATGAAAGGCAGCTGCAGGCTAATTGGCCACGCGGTTCTTCACCGCAGCATGCCACAACCCACCTGCAGCATGGCCGCTCCGTGTGGCCATACCCTAAAGCAGAGTGGCTTGGGTATACCTGATTTATAGCGATTTGTGACAAATTAGTTCATAACTAATCAAATTTATTTTCCTACAAAACTATATATCAATCTGCTCAGCTCCTACTGCTTTATAACATGGCGCTTTGCATTTTGTGGTGACAGGTCCTCTTTAACAATGTATTATAATTTAAATGTCCAACCTAGCAGGCCATTATCTTTTAATTTTATTTAAATAAATCCCAAAATCTGAGCTGATTAATTTCATTATATATCTTCACAGAAGGAGGATTATTTTTATTTTTTTAAACAACTCCAAATCCCCTCTACAATCATAAGGGGGAAATTATCATGAGGCAGCTGTTTGAAGTCAGTTTGGCGTAATTTGGGCCAAATTTATCAAATGTTGTGCAATGTTTGGTAAATTTGATGTACCTTTCAGTCTAAGGCCTCATGCACACGACGGTTGTTTCATTCCGTGTCCGTTGTTTTCGTGATTTTCTGCGGACCCATTGACTTCCAATGCGTCCGTTGAAAACTCGGCTAATGCACCGTTCGTCATCCGCGTCCGTGATCCGTGGTTCCAGTCCGTCAAAAAAATATAACCTGTCCTATTTTTTTCACGGAAAACGGTTCGTGGACCCATTCAAGTCAATGGGTCCGTGAAAAAATGCGGAGGCACACAAGATTGTCATCCGCGTCCGCGTGTCCGTTTTTTTCCTATCATTTGCATGGAAAACTTGACTTAGACTTTTTTTTACTTTCCTTCATGTCTGGTGATCCTCTAAAAATAAAGGAAGACACACGGAAACAAAAACGGAAACGGATCACGGAACAACGGAACCCCATTTTGCGGAACGGAACACAACAACGGTCGTGTGCATGAGGCCTTACACTTGAGATGTTACTCCACTTTCTACATCACCCCTTTACTAGCGTAAGATTAAGCCATTTTTAAAACTGAAGTGAGCGATGTAAAAATGCTAAATTCCCAAAAATGTAAACATATAAGCCCAAAAAATTGCAAATCACTACTTTGAGATTTTGAAGCAATAATTATGAAGTGCACGGCAGGATAAATTCCTGACTGGAGTTAAATTCTGCTTGCCTGGAGTCACCACTACGAGGAGCTTAGAATTTTTTTTTTGCAAACTCCTTGAGCATTGCAGTCAATAATAAAACATTATGCACTAAGCTCCCTCTAGTGGAGACGGAAGATAGTCAGAATGTTGTAATTTAGCAATCTCTATGCAAAGGATATGTATGAGAAACATAGAGCTTTAAGACATTGATAAGTGCTGTATTTGGGATTTGCTTAGGTAAAAATATGGTATACAGAGCATTCAACCATGTACATTCCCATTAAACCACGTTTTACATCATTTCTTTTACTTTACCTTACTTGTGCATATGTGTGGTGGTAGATACTTTCACTAGATCTTGAACCTGATATGCTATGGTGCTACTGGGAGCCAAAAATCAATTTAATTCAGCATACTAATTAAAAATACTGTTTCAGCTGTTTTAATACAGAGAATAGCAAGGAATAAGGTCTAATATTAGATGGTGTTGAATTTGAAATAACCACCAAATCTCCGATAAATGCATTCATTTTCTTGTTAACTTATGCAATGGGGTCACCATAGAATTGCAGTGAAATTGGTCTGATTTTGTAATCTCTGCTCATAATGACATTGTAATGGGCCCTGCATACACTTGTATTAAAACCTTTTCCCACCATAATCTCACATTGTAATTGGAAGATCACAGCACCTCTAGAGACCCCTGAATAAATCATCAGAAGTTAACGTTATACAGTATTTACTTTCCAGTGCATTTTAAATATGTCTAGAAGCAACTGTTAAAGACATTTTTAAGGAAGCTTTAAATATAGGAATTAATGTTGCTGGATTTCTTTTCACAATCATAAAGTTGAACACATGCCAGATTCTTTGTGTTAGGAAGTACTAAGGTCACCATAAGGACCACAGCCAATGAACTCTAAAACAACAGCCAGTCTTCCACAACTACTCTAGGTGATAAGAAGCTAAGGCCATCTCTAGGTTCTTCAACATAGCCTGCTGTGAGGCTAGATGGAAATTGCTTCTAGAGAACCAGGTGACGTATACAGAGTAGATAACAAAAAACTGGTGTGAGCACATTGGTGGCAGACCGACTGGAATGACCAGGGAGCTACAAGGAGAAGTCAGAGAGGAGGGTCAAAACCAGGAAAGACAGACAGGGTCAATGCAATAAATGAGGGTTTAACACAGAGTCAGGCCAAGGTCAGTACCAAAAGAGTCACTATAAGTAGGAACAGCAGCCACAGAGTTAAGAAAGAAGTCAGCAGTCAGTTCGTCAATAGAGTCATAGTAACATACATAGTAACATAGTATATAACTCAGAAAAAAGACATTTTTCCATCTAGTTTGACCTGTTATCCTGCAAATTGATCCAGAGGAAGGCAAAAAAAAAACCTGTGAGGTAGAAGCCAATTTTCCCCACTTAAGGGGGGAAAATTCCTTCCCGACTCCAATCAGGCATCAGAATAACTCCCTGGATCAACGACCCCTCTCTAGTAGCTATAGCCTGTAATATTATTACACTCCAGAAATACATCCAGGCCCCTCTTGAATTGTTTTATTGATGGGAGAGATCTCTGTACTGTCCCATGATATATTTATACATAGTAATTAGATCTCCCCTCAGTCGTCTTTTTTCTAAAGTGAATAACCCTAATTTTGATCATCTTTCAGGATACTGTAGTTGCCTCATTCCAGTTATTACTTTAGTTACCCTACTCTGAACCCTCTCCAGCTCTGCTATGTCTGCCTTGTTTACAGGAGCCCAGAACTGTACACAGTATTCCATGTGTGGTCTGACTAGTGATTTGTAAAGTGGTAGGACTATGTTCTCATCATGGGCATCTATGCCCCTTTTGATGCAACCCATTATCTTATTGGCCTTGGCAGCAGCTGCCTGACACTTGTTTCTGCAGCTTAGTTTGCTGTTTATTAAAATTCCTAGGTCCTTTTCCATGTCAGTGTTACCAAGTGTTTTACTATTTAGTATGTACGGGTGATTTGCATTATTCCTTCCCATGTGCATAACCTTACATTTGTCAGTGTTAAACCTCATCTGCCACTTCTCTGTCCAAGCCTCTAATCTATCCAGATCCATCTGTAGCAATATACTGTCCTCTTCCGTGTTAATTACTTCACACAGTTTAGTGTCATCTGCAAAAATTGATATTTTACTGTGCAAGCCTTCTACAAGATCATTAATAAATATATTGAAGAGAATAGTGCCCAATACTGACCCCTGAGGTACTCCACTAGTGACAGTGACCCAATCTGAGTGTGAACCGTTAATAACCACCCTCTGTTTTCTATCACTGAGCGAGTTACTTACCCACATACAGACCTTTTCTCCCAGTCCAAGCATTCTCATTTTATATACTAACCTTTTATGTAGTACAGTGTCAAATGCTTTGGAGAAGTCCAGATACACGACATCTATTGATTCACCACTGTCAAGTCTAGAACTTACCTCCTCATAGAAACTGATTAAATTAGTTTTACATGACCGATCCTACATGAAGCCATGCTGATATGATGTTATTTGCTTGTTTTCATTGAGATCCTCCAAGATAGCATCTCTTAGAAAACCTTCAAACAGTTTACCCACAACAGATGTTAAAATTACCTGCCTATAGTTTCCAGGTTCTGTTTTTGCACCCTTTTTGAATATTGGCACCACATTTGCTATGCGCCAATCCTGTGGAATAGGGATGAGCGAACTCGAACTGTATAGTTCGGGTTCGTACCGAATTTTGGGGTGTCCGTGACACGGACCCGAACCCGGACATTTTCGTAAAAGTCCGGGTTCGGGTTCGGTGTTCGTCGCTTTCTTGGCGCTTTTGTTAAGCTTTCTTGGCGCTTTTTGAAAGGCTGCAAAGCAGCCAATCAACAAGCGTCATACTACTTGCCCCAAGAGGCCATCACAGCCATGCCTACTATTGGCATGGCTGTGATTGGCCAGAGCACCATGTGACCCAGCCTCTATTTAAGCTGGAGTCACATAGCGCCGCCCGTCACTCTGCTCTGATTAGCGTAGGGAGAGGTTGCGGCTGCGACAGTAGGGCGAGATTAGGCAGATTAACTCCTCCAAAGGACTTGATTAACTGATCGATCTGCAGCTGTGGATCATTGAGCTGCTGATCCTCAATTGCTCACTGTTTTTAGGCTGCCCAGACCGTTTGTCAGTCACATTTTTCTGGGGTGATCGGCGGCCATTTTGTGTCTTGTGGTGCGCCAGCACAAGCTGCGACCAAGTGCATTTAACCCTCAATGGTGTGGTTGTTTTTTGGCTAAAGCCTACATCAGGGTGAAGCTGTCACACCAAGTGCATTTAACCAGCAATAGTCTGTTCATTTTTTGGCCATATACAAAATCAGGGGCAAGCTGCGCCTGTCACCAAGTGCATTTAACCCTCAATGGTGTGGTTGTTTTTTGGCTAAAGCCTACATCAGGGTGAAGCTGTCACACCAAGTGCATTTAACCAGCAATAGTCTGTTCATTTTTTGGCCATATACAAAATCAGGGGCAAGCTGCGCCTGTCACCAAGTGCATTTAACCCTCAATGGTGTGGTTGTTTTTTGGCTAAAGCCTACATCAGGGTGAAGCTGTCACACCAAGTGCATTTAACCAGCAATAGTCTGTTCATTTTTTGGCCATATACAAAATCAGGGGCAAGCTGCGCCTGTCACCAAGTGCATTTAACCCTCAATGGTGTGGTTGTTTTTTGGCTAAAGCCTACATCAGGGTGAAGCTGTCACACCAAGTGCATTTAACCAGCAATAGTCTGTTCATTTTTTGGCCATATACAAAATCAGGGGCAAGCTGCGCCTGTCACCAAGTGCATTTAACCCTCAATGGTGTGGTTGTTTTCTGGCTAAAGCCTACATCAGGGTGAAGCTGTCACACCAAGTGCATTTAACCAGCAATAGTCTGTTTATTTTTTGGCCATATACTACATCAGGGGCAAGCTGCGCCCGTCACCAAGTGCATTTAACCCTCAGTAGTGTGGTTGGTCAAGCTGTGACACCAAGTGCATTTAACCAGCAATAGTCTGTTCATTTTTTGGCCATATACTACATCAGGGGCAAGCTGCGCCCGTCACCAAGTGCATTTAACCAGCAATAGTGTGGTTATTTTTTGGCCATATCCCAGTCTAATTCTGTCACTAAATCCATACCGGTCACCCAGCGCCTAAATACTAGGCCTCAAATTTATATCCCGCTAAATCTCTCGTTACCGCTGTCCTGTTGTAGCTGGGAAAGTTATTTAGTGTCCGTCAAAGCACATTTTTTGTTCTGGGTTGAAGTACAATTCCCAATTTAGCAATTTCATAATTTAGTGGTTTCTGCTATATCAGAGCTATTTGAAATCTATCCCTAAAAGGGTATATAATATTCAAGGTGCACATTGGGTCATTCAGAATAACTTCACACACACCCGCTACTGTGTATTTTCAAGTCTAATTCTGTCACTAAACCCATACCTGTCACCCAGCGCCTAAATACTAGGCCTCAAATTTATATCCTGCTAAATCTCTCGTTACCGCTGTCCTGTTGTAGCTGGGGAAGTTATTTAGTGTCCGTCAAAGCACATTTTTTGTTCTGGGTTGAAGTACAATTCCCAATTTAGCAATTTCATAATTTAGTGGTTTCTGCTATATCAGAGCTATTTGAAATCTATCCCTAAAAGGGTATATAATATTCAAGGTGCACATTGGGTCATTCAGAATAACTTCACACACACCCGCTACTGTGTATTTTCAAGTCTAATTCTGTCACTAAACCCATACCTGTCACCCAGCGCCTAAATACTAGGCCTCAAATTTATATCCTGCTAAATCTCTCGTTACCGCTGTCCTGTTGTAGCTGGGAAAGTTATTTAGTGTCCGTCAAAGCACATTTTTTCTTCTGGGTTGAAATACAATTCCCAATTTAGCAATTTCATAATTTAGTGGTTTCTGCTATATCAGAGCTATTTGAAATCTATCCCTAAAAGGGTAAATCATATTGAAGGTGCACATAGGGTCATTCAGAATAACTTCACACACACCCGCTACTGTGTATTTCCAAGTCTAATTCTGTCACTAAACCCATACCTGTCACCCAGCGCCTAAATACTAGGCCTCAAATTTATATCCCGCTAAATCTCTCGTTACCGCTGTCCTGTTGTAGCTGGGAAAGTTATTTAGTGTCCGTCAAAGCACATTTTTTGTTCTGGGTTGAAGTACAATTCCCAATTTAGCAATTTCATAATTTAGTGGTTTCTGCTATATCAGAGCTATTTGAAATCTATCCCTAAAAGGGTATATAATATTCAAGGTGCACATTGGGTCATTCAGAATAACTTCACACACACCCGCTACTGTGTATTTCCAAGTCTAATTCTGTCACTAAACCCATACCTGTCACCCAGCGCCTAAATACTAGGCCTCAAATTTATATCCTGCTAAATCTCTCGTTACCGCTGTACTGTTGTTGCTTGGAAAGATATTTAGTGTCCGTCAAAGCACATTTTTTGTTCTGGGTTGAAGTACAATTCCCAATTTAGCAATTTCATAATTTAGTGGTTTCTGCTATATCAGAGCTATTTGAAATCTATCCCTAAAAGGGTATATAATATTCAAGGTGCACATTGGGTCATTCAGAATAACTTCACACACACCCGCTACTGTGTATTTTCAAGTCTAATTCTGTCACTAAACCCATACCTGTCACCCAGCGCCTAAATACTAGGCCTCAAATTTATATCCTGCTAAATCTCTCGTTACCGCTGTCCTGTTGTAGCTGGGAAAGTTATTTAGTGTCCGTCAAAGCACATTTTTTGTTCTGGGTTGAAATACAATTCCCAATTTAGCAATTTCATAATTTAGTGGTTTCTGCTATATCAGATCTATTTGAAATCTATCCCTAAAAGGGTAGATCATATTGAAGGTGCACATAGGGTCATTCAGAATAACTTCACACACACCCGCTACTGTGTATTTCCAAGTCTAATTCTGTCACTAAACCCATACCTGTCACCCAGCGCCTAAATACTAGGCCTCAAATTTATATCCCGCTAAATCTCTCGTTACCGCTGTCCTGTTGTAGCTGGGAAAGTTATTTAGTGTCCGTCAAAGCACATTTTTTGTTCTGGGTTGAAGTACAATTCCCAATTTAGCAATTTCATAATTTAGTGGTTTCTGCTATATCAGAGCTATTTGAAATCTATCCCTAAAAGGGTATATAATATTCAAGGTGCACATTGGGTCATTCAGAATAACTTCACACACACCCGCTACTGTGTATTTCCAAGTCTAATTCTGTCACTAAACCCATACCTGTCACCCAGCGCCTAAATACTAGGCCTCAAATTTATATCCTGCTAAATCTCTCGTTACCGCTGTACTGTTGTTGCTTGGAAAGATATTTAGTGTCCGTCAAAGCACATTTTTTGTTCTGGGTTGAAGTACAATTCCCAATTTAGCAATTTCATAATTTAGTGGTTTCTGCTATATCAGAGCTATTTGAAATCTATCCCTAAAAGGGTATATAATATTCAAGGTGCACATTGGGTCATTCAGAATAACTTCACACACACCCGCTACTGTGTATTTTCAAGTCTAATTCTGTCACTAAACCCATACCTGTCACCCAGCGCCTAAATACTAGGCCTCAAATTTATATCCTGCTAAATCTCTCGTTACCGCTGTCCTGTTGTAGCTGGGAAAGTTATTTAGTGTCCGTCAAAGCACATTTTTTCTTCTGGGTTGAAATACAATTCCCAATTTAGCAATTTCATAATTTAGTGGTTTCTGCTATATCAGAGCTATTTGAAATCTATCCCTAAAAGGGTAGATCATATTGAAGGTGCACATAGGGTCATTCAGAATAACTTCACACACACCCGCTACTGTGTATTTCCAAGTCTAATTCTGTCACTAAACCCATACCTGTCACCCAGCGCCTAAATACTAGGCCTCAAATTTATATCCCGCTAAATCTCTCGTTACCGCTGTCCTGTTGTAGCTGGGAAAGTTATTTAGTGTCCGTCAAAGCACATTTTTTGTTCTGGGTTGAAGTACAATTCCCAATTTAGCAATTTCATAATTTAGTGGTTTCTGCTATATCAGAGCTATTTGAAATCTATCCCTAAAAGGGTATATAATATTCAAGGTGCACATTGGGTCATTCAGAATAACTTCACACACACCCGCTACTGTGTATTTCCAAGTCTAATTCTGTCACTAAACCCATACCTGTCACCCAGCGCCTAAATACTAGGCCTCAAATTTATATCCTGCTAAATCTCTCGTTACCGCTGTACTGTTGTTGCTTGGAAAGATATTTAGTGTCCGTCAAAGCACATTTTTTGTTCTGGGTTGAAGTACAATTCCCAATTTAGCAATTTCATAATTTAGTGGTTTCTGCTATATCAGAGCTATTTGAAATCTATCCCTAAAAGGGTATATAATATTCAAGGTGCACATTGGGTCATTCAGAATAACTTCACACACACCCGCTACTGTGTATTTTCAAGTCTAATTCTGTCACTAAACCCATACCTGTCACCCAGCGCCTAAATACTAGGCCTCAAATTTATATCCTGCTAAATCTCTCGTTACCGCTGTACTGTTGTTGCTGGGCAAGATATTTAGTGTCCGTCAAAGCACATTTTTTGTTCTGGGTTGAAATACAATTCCCAATTTAGCAATTTCATAATTTAGTGGTTTCTGCTATATCAGAGCTATTTGAAATCTATCCCTAAAAGGGTATATAATATTCAAGGTGCACATTGGGTCATTCAGAATAACTTCACACACACCCGCTACTGTGTATTTTCAAGTCTAATTCTGTCACTAAACCCATACCTGTCACCCAGCGCCTAAATACTAGGCCTCAAATTTATATCCTGCTAAATCTCTCGTTACCGCTGTACTGTTGTTGCTGGGCAAGATATTTAGTGTCCGTCAAAGCACATTTTTTGTTCTGGGTTGAAATACAATTCCCAATTTAGCAATTTCATAATTTAGTGGTTTCTTCTATATCAGAGCTATTTGAAATCTATCCCTAAAAGGGTAGATCATATTGAAGGTGCGCATAGGGTCATTCAGAATAACTTCACACACACGCTTCTGTGCATTTCCAAGTCTAATTCTGTCACTAAATCCATACCGGTCACCCAGCGCCTAAATACTAGGCCTCAAATTTATATCCCGCTGAATTTGAATACAATACATTGGGCCAAATAATATATTTGTTGTTGTGGTGAACCATAACAATGAGAAAAACATCTAGTAAGGGACGCGGACGTGGACATGGTCGTGGTGGTGTTAGTGGACCCTCTGGTGCTGGGAGAGGACGTGGCCGTTCTGCCACATCCACACGTCCTAGTGTACCAACTACCTCAGGTCCCAGTAGCCGCCAGAATTTACAGCGATATATGGTGGGGCCCAATGCCGTTCTAAGGATGGTAAGGCCTGAGCAGGTACAGGCATTAGTCAATTGGGTGGCCGACAGTGGATCCAGCACGTTCACATTATCTCCCACCCAGTCTTCTGCAGAAAGCGCACAGATGGCGCCTGAAAACCAACCCCATCAGTCTGTCACATCACCCCCATGCATACCAGGGAAACTGTCTCAGCCTCAAGTTATGCAGCAGTCTCTTATGCTGTTTGAAGACTCCGCTGGCAGGGTTTCCCAAGGGCATCCACCTAGCCCTTCCCCAGCGGTGAAAGACATAGAATGCACTGACGCACAACCACTTATGTTTCCTGATGATGAGGACATGGGAATACCACCTCAGCATGTCTCTGATGATGACGAAACACAGGTGCCAACTGCTGCGTCTTTCTGCAGTGTGCAGACTGAACAGGAGGTCAGGGATCAAGACTGGGTGGAAGACGATGCAGGGGACGATGAGGTCCTAGACCCCACATGGAATGAAGGTCGTGCCACTGACTTTCACAGTTCGGAGGAAGAGGCAGTGGTGAGACCGAGCCAACAGCGTAGCAAAAGAGGGAGCAGTGGGCAAAAGCAGAACACCCGCCGCCAAGAGACTCCGCCTGCTACTGACCGCCGCCATCTGGGACCGAGCACCCCAAAGGCAGCTTCAAGGAGTTCCCTGGCATGGCACTTCTTCAAACAATGTGCTGACGACAAGACCCGAGTGGTTTGCACGCTGTGCCATCAGAGCCTGAAGCGAGGCATTAACGTTCTGAACCTGAGCACAACCTGCATGACCAGGCACCTGCATGCAAAGCATGAACTGCAGTGGAGTAAACACCTTAAAACCAAGGAAGTCACTCAGGCTCCCCCTGCTACCTCTTCTGCTGCTGCCGCCTCGGCCTATTCTGCTGCTGCCGCCTCGGCCTCTTCCTCCGCCTCTGGAGGAACGTTGGCACCTGCCGCCCAGCAAACAGGGGATGTACCACCAACACCACCACCACCACCTCCGTCACCAAGCGTCTCAACCATGTCACACGCCAGCGTTCAGCTCTCCATCTCACAAACATTTGATAGAAAGCGTAAATTCCCACCTAGCCACCCTCGATCCCTGGCCCTGAATGCCAGCATTTCTAAACTACTGGCCTATGAAATGCTGTCATTTAGGCTGGTGGACACAGACAGCTTCAAACAGCTCATGTCGCTTGCTGTCCCACAGTATGTTGTTCCCAGCCGGCACTACTTCTCCAAGAGAGCCGTGCCTTCCCTGCACAACCAAGTATCCGATAAAATCAAGTGTGCACTGCGCAACGCCATCTGTAGCAAGGTCCACCTAACCACAGATACGTGGACCAGTAAGCACGGCCAGGGACGCTATATCTCCCTAACTGCACACTGGGTAAATGTAGTGGCAGCTGGGCCCCAGGCGGAGAGCTGTTTGGCGCACGTCCTTCCGCCGCCAAGGATCGCAGGGCAACATTCTTTGCCTCCTGTTGCCACCTCCTCCTTCTCGGCTTCCTCCTCCTCTTCTTCCACCTGCTCATCCAGTCAGCCACACACCTTCACCACCAACTTCAGCACAGCCCGGGGTAAACGTCAGCAGGCCATTCTGAAACTCATATGTTTGGGGGACAGGCCCCACACCGCACAGGAGTTGTGGCGGGGTATTGAACAACAGACCGACGAGTGGTTGCTGCCGGTGAGCCTCAAGCCCGGCCTGGTGGTGTGTGATAATGGGCGAAATCTCGTTGCAGCTCTGGGACTAGCCAATTTGACGCACATCCCTTGCTTGGCGCATGTGCTGAATTTGGTGGTGCAGAAGTTCATTCACAACTACCCCGACATGTCAGAGCTGCTGCATAAAGTGCGGGCCGTCTGTTCGCGCTTCCGGCGTTCACATCCTGCCGCTGCTTGCCTGTCTGCGCTACAGCGTAACTTCGGCCTTCCCGCTCACCGCCTCATATGCGACGTGCCCACCAGGTGGAACTCCACCTTGCACATGCTGGACAGACTGTGCGAGCAGCAGCAGGCCATAGTGGAGTTTCAGCTGCAGCACGCACGGGTCAGTCGCACTACAGAACAGCACCACTTCACCACCAATGACTGGGCCTCCATGCGAGACCTGTGTGCCCTGTTGCGCTGTTTCGAGTACTCCACCAACATGGCCAGTGGCGATGACACCGTTATCAGCGTTACAATACCACTTCTATGTCTCCTTGAGAAAACACTTAGGGCGATGATGGAAGAGGAGGTGGCCCAGGAGGAGGAGGAGGAGGAGGAAGAGGGGTCATTTTTAGCACTTTCAGGCCAGTCTCTTCGAAGTGACTCAGAGGGAGGTTTTTGGCAACAGCAGAGGCCAGGTACAAATGTGGCCAGCCAGGGCCCACTACTGGAGGACGAGGAGGACGAGGATGAGGAGGAGGTGGAGGAGGATGAGGATGAAGCATGGTCACAGCGGGGTGGCACCCAACGCAGCTCGGGTCCATCACTGGTGCGTGGCTGGGGGGAAAGGCAGGACGATGACGATACGCCTCCCACAGAGGACAGCTTGTCCTTACCCCTGGGCAGCCTGGCACACATGAGCGACTACATGCTGCAGTGCCTGCGCAACGACAGCAGAGTTGCCCACATTTTAACCTGTGCGGACTACTGGGTTGCCACCCTGCTGGATCCACGCTACAAAGACAATGTGCCCACCTTACTTCCTGCACTGGAGCGTGATAGGAAGATGCGCGAGTACAAGCGCACGTTGGTAGACGCGCTACTGAGAGCATTCCCAAATGTCACAGGGGAACAAGTGGAAGCCCAAGGCCAAGGCAGAGGAGGAGCAAGAGGTCGCCAAGGCAGCTGTGTCACGGCCAGCTCCTCTGAGGGCAGGGTTAGCATGGCAGAGATGTGGAAAACTTTTGTCAACACGCCACAGCTAACTGCACCACCACCTGATACGCAACGTGTTAGCAGGAGGCAACATTTCACTAACATGGTGGAACAGTACGTGTGCACACCCCTCCACGTACTGACTGATGGTTCGGCCCCATTCAACTTCTGGGTCTCTAAATTGTCCACGTGGCCAGAGCTAGCCTTTTATGCCTTGGAGGTGCTGGCCTGCCCGGCAGCCAGCGTTTTGTCTGAACGTGTATTCAGCACGGCAGGGGGCGTCATTACAGACAAACGCAGCCGCCTGTCTACAGCCAATGTGGACAAGCTGACGTTCATAAAAATGAACCAGGCATGGATCCCACAGGACCTGTCCGTCCCTTGTCCAGATTAGACATTAACTACCTCCCCATAACCATATATTATTGGACTCCAGGGCACTTCCTCATTCAATCCTATTTTTATTTTCATTTTACCATTATATTGCGATGCTACCCAAAGTTGAATGAACCTCTCCTCTGCCTGTGTGCTAGGCCTAAATATATGCCAATGGACTGTTGCAGTGGTGGCTGACATGAAGCCTGATTCTCTGCTATGACATGCAGACTAATTCTCTGCTGACATGAAGCCAGATTGTCTGTTACGGGACCTCCCTCCTCTGCCTGGGTGCTGGGCCTAAATTTATGACAATGGACTGTTGCAGTGGTGGCTGACGTGAAGCCTCATTCTCTGCTATGACATGCAGACTGATTCTCTGCTGACATGAAGCCAGATTGTCTGTTACGGGACCTCTCTCCTCTGCCTGTGTGCTAGGCCTAAATATATGCCAATGGACTGTTGCAGTGGTGGCTGACGTGAAGCCTCATTCTCTGCTATGACATGCAGACTAATTCTCTGCTGACATGAAGCCAGATTGTCTGTTACGGGACCTCTCTCCTCTGCCTGGGTGCTGGGCCTAAATTTATGACAATGGACTGTTGCAGTGGTGGCTGACGTGAAGCCTGATTCTCTGCTATGACATGCAGACTGATTCTCTGCTGACATGAAGCCAGATCCTCTGTTACGGGACCTCTCTCCTCTGCCTGTGTGTGTGCTGGGCCTAAATATATGCCAATGGACTGTTGCAGTGGTGGCTGACGTGAAGCCTCATTCTCTGCTATGACATGCAGACTAATTCTCTGCTGACATGAAGACAGATTCTCTGTTACGGGACCTCTCTCCTCTGCCTGGGTGCCGGGGCCTAAATATCTGAGAATGGACTGTTCCAGTGGTGGGTGACGGGAAGCCAGATTCTCTGCTATGGAACCTCTCTCCAATTGATTTTGGTTAATTTTTATTTATTTAATTTTTAATTTAATTCATTTCCCTATCCACATTTGTTTGCAGGGGATTTACCTACATGTTGCTGCCTTTTGCAGCCCTCTAGCTCTTTCCTGGGCTGTTTTACAGCCTTTTTAGTGCCGAAAAGTTCGGGTCCCCATTGACTTCAATGGGGTTCGGGTTCGGGACGAAGTTCGGATCGGGTTCGGATCCCGAACCCGAACATTTCCGGGATGTTCGGCCGAACTTCTCGAACCCGAACATCCAGGTGTTCGCTCAACTCTACTGTGGAACACTCCCTGTCATTATAGAGTCTGTAAATATCAGAAATAAGGGTCTGGCTATGACATTATTTAATTATCTTAGGATACGGGGGTGTATGCCATCTGGTCCTGGAGATTTGTCTATTATAATATTTTTAAGTCGCTGTTGTACTTCTTCCTGGGTCAGACAGGGCACTTGTAAAGGGGAATTTACTTTTACACTCTTAATTTCATCTGACAGTTTATTTTCCTTAGTGAATACATTGGAGAAAAAAATATTTAATAGCTTTGCTTTCTCCTCATCGCTCTCTGCAACTTCCCCCTCATTGCTCTGTAGAGGGCTGACACCTTCAGATTTATACTTTTTACCATTTATATAATTGAAGAACATTTTAGGGTTATTCTTGCTCTCTTTGACAATTAATCCCCTCGGTCTCTAGTTTGGCGGCTTTTATTTGTTTTTACATATTCTATTTTTTTCCTTATAGTTTTTCACTGCTTCCTGGCTCCTGTTTTAGTGATTTAAATGCTTTGTCGATAGGACATCGCACAGTATAAACCCTTATATAAACAATATCACAGGCAAGCAAATCAGGAATCAGCAGTCTTACATTCCTTGCTTAGCTCTGGGATTGGACACAGTGTCAGAAACCTGATTGGCTTGACTTACATTTACACCGCCAAGTCAACCAGCCATGGGTTGGCTGGTCAGCATGGCAACCCTCCCAGAACAGTAATGCATAGAGGTTTGGTTGGATAAATTCCTGACAATAAGGCTCTGTTAGCATTTTGTTTCTTGCCTCAGTATACATTAGAGTATTTCCAGATTTTCAGATGTGTCCTTCCTTACCTTTCTTCGTGGGTCAACATATTCACATATGTTCGACACAAGATGACAAAAAAAATACATAATTTCACCATACTGTGTCCTGAGATGAGGATCCAATATGGGTCTATGTATGGCCATCCAGTGGTTGTGTGGTGAATTGCAGTCTGTCAAGGGTTTTGCTAGTGTGCCACTGTATTGTGTTGCATTTGTTTCATGAGAAATTGAATCCTTAAAGGGATTTTCTGTGATTACAATAGTTTTTACCTGATATGCTTATGTAGTTGTTTACTTCATGTACATATTTCTAATGTTTTCTTTTTCAATTTGGACTCCCCTAACCAGTTTTTTCCATGTAAACCAATCCCTCTGGATGTTTCCATCCTGTATGTAGAACTTCCTGTTTTCTGGATCCAACCAAACCCATGATGCACTTCTCCTTTCTCTTCCACAGCTCCAGCACCAACCCTAACAATGCCTAGATAGTTTATAGCTGCTCCTACCCAGGTAGTTACATAGACACTCCCCTATCACTGCCCCACCCATGGACATGACATCACAGGAAATAGGAAACATGGACAGATGAAGAAAGTACGATAGAAGCAAAGTAAAAGAAATACATCACAAAATTACAGCTAACTTCTTAAATGATTATTTTAAAGGATTTTGATGCAAGCCAGAAAATTCTTTTGTATGTGTTGGCTTATCACAGACATTGATGGCATATCACTAGAATATGCCATCAATGTCAGATCTGTGTGGATCTCACTTCTGGAACCTGCTCCTATCTGCAGAACAAGATCCCCGAAGTGAACAGAGAGCAGCCAAGCATGTGCATCACTCTGCTATTTTCATAACTCCTATAGCAGTGAATGGAGGGCATGCTGCGCACGCACAGTGTGCTCGCCTTCACTTTGGGGACCCTGTTTTAGAGATAAGAGCAGGTCCCAGAGGTGGCACCCGCACCTATCTGACATTGATGGCATATCCTAGCATTATGTCATCAACATCTGATATGGGCCAACCCCTTTAACCAAAATAAAGCAAGGGTACAGTAAGAATGCACACATCTGTATACCTCCAAATAAAAGCCTCAGATGTGTGTAATTGTATAGGGATGCAGTGGCGTAAGTCACTCATTGACTCATATTGTAAAAAAAATTATACCACTCTGAATATGATTTTATTATTACATTCATCTATATAGAAAAGTTCAGCAGACTACATACCATAGCAAAACAAAAAGGTATGTCAATGTATACATGCCCATCATATTTCAAAAGAGCACTCGTGGACTGCACTAAGTGCATAGGGACCTATTTTTTCCAAACAGGCTAAATATGTTCCCAAAACAAAGTACATGTGAACAGAGCCTCATATCATTTTTGTTGACCTAGCTATTATAGATTCATGTGAATGGTGCTGTGCCCGATTGTAATTTCTCAGACTACAAGAAAATTTAGACTAGAACCTTCAGAAATCACAGGTGCATATCCATGGTGCAAACATGATTATTAAAAGAAAATGGCTGCACACCATTATACATACAAACAATAGAGCTAAGAAATGGGGGTCATTCTAAGTAAAAGTGGTACAATACCTACTATAAATAAGTCAATGGAAGCTCTTAGCGCACATATTTGATCAAACGTATGTCGGGCCCATCTAATAGGCGTCAAGGTGGCTTCCGCAGATGGGTCCCTAACACTAGTATACTGCCTCTCTTTGGACTTACCTAAGCCTACAATATTCAGGGCAGTGTAGGAACCAGCTACATAAGTACTCTGCTCAGAAGCCCCAGGTAGATGGGAGTGTTTAGTCTAAAAGAGGCGCTACCCTCAATATATACTACAAGAAAATTTATTCTAGAACCTTCAGAAATCACATGTGCTTCTGAGCAAAGTACGTATGTAGCTGGTTCCTACACTGCCCTGAATATTGTAGGCTTAGGTAGGTCCAAAGAGAGGCAGTATATTAGTGTTAGGGAACCATCTGCGGAAGCCACCTTGACGCCTGGTAGATGGGCGCGACACACATTTGATCAAATATGTGAGCTAAAAGCTTCCATTGACTCATTTATAGTAGGTATTGTACCACTTTTATTTAGAATGACCCCCATTTCTTAGCCCTATTGTTTGTATGTATAATGGTGTGCAGCCATTTTCTTTTTATAAAATTGTAATTTCTCAGACATCATCTGTGCCAGGGAAAAACTCCTGATCAGAATGAAGGGAAGTATTTGCTACAGATGCATCCACCCTTACCTTAGCTCGAATTTGGATAAGAACTTCAATCTCTAATGAAACCAATTCCATACAATATAGCAACATGCTAGCAAAACCATTGACAGGATGTAATTGACATTGCAACCACTGGGCGGCCCCACATAGACAGATACCATAGACATCTCATAACAGAGTATTCCAAAACCATGTTTTTTGTTTTTTAAACTAGTCATCTTGTGCCACTCATCTCAGGATATGTTGAGCCAAGAGGAAAAGTAAGAAAGTACACATGTTTAGTTCCTCTTCTCCTCCAAATATCACATTTCAGGCAAAATATGAACACACTGTTAAAACTAACAATAAGAAATAATCACCACTGCAGGTAAGAACTAGATAAATTACAAATGTGTCAAACCGAGCATTTCTTAACTTGTCTACAGGCGAGAAGATCCGCCATCCCGCGGAACGTTCTTTTGAGGCAACATTTGCTGTGACAACTACTATTACTTAATTAGCTGATACGTTACAGAGAAAGTGAGGCGTGAAGTCCCACCATTGTACTAAGGTAACCATTAGCCAACTATGTAGACACCTAATTACTTTTCAAAATGCTGAACATTTAGTGGCAGACATTTACATTAACTGGCTGGAGGAAAAACTATATATATCATGTTCCAGATGATTCCTTTATAACACCGTGCACTTGACAGCAGAAGGATGCTCTCCAGTGTAGCGTCTTATTATTAGATTTTTCAGGCCTGAAATAACATAACAAGTTCGTTCCTCGAAACAAGTGTGTATTTTATAGGGCTTTATATCACTGTCGTCCTAATTATGACTTCCTCATCACAGAAATGAAAGTATGTCTACTTAGAGCTCCTAAAAGAAGTTATAATGGAAGAAATGGCATGAATAATAAGAGACGGGATGGCAAAAAGCCCAGTATGTCATAGTGGTGGTGCCAAAATTTGCTAATTTATACTGAAAGACTAATGTTGGTCAAGGAGTGACTCACATTTCATGGTTTTATACACTGTCTATCAGGACTTTTACATTTATGATGAAACACAACCCATTTAGGTAAAAACGTTCTCAAACGGTTTTGTACAATTTCACTTTACGAGCTTGATTATCGCAGTTCACAGTTTGAAGCTTTTGGTCAAGAACTACATGGAGGTGACAAAGGAAATGGGCAAAACAATGGTTTTAGTATGATTTTATTTCACATCGAATTTTTATCTGTGGATGAATGAGAAATTTATAAGAGCACCATTATCAGAATAAATATTTCATTATAGATCGCTGAGATTTTTATGTATCCACTATATTTCTTTATGTTTTATTGTGCACATAGTATTCTGTATTCAGGTATAGCAAACGCAAAACAAATGATCGCAGTACGCATCTCAATTAGCTTAGCTACCCATGATCCATTCAAAAACTTGGGACAGATTTACTAATACTGTCTAATACAGGGGTCAGAAAACTCCTGCCCTCCAGCTGTTGTCAAACTACAACTCCCAGCGTGCTCCATTGACTTCTATGGAAATTCATCTGGAACATATATATATAGACCACTCCTCCAGTAGAACTATTCTTTTTCCTGGTTCATGAGCTAAGCTTCTGAATCCACTTTATCCATGCATGCACAAAGAAGAGGAATAGTGCTTGTCCTGTCCACAGAGGAAGTGATGTCACGTCCATAGCCCAAGCTGGAAATCTGTCACAGTGTAGGGGGAGGTACATAGAATGACAATAGAAGGAAAATTACCATAAACTAGCCTCATGACTAGGGAAAGGGAAAAGACCATCACCTAGAAAACCCTAAACCTAACCCTGACCCTAAAGGTGGGAATATTCATACACCATAAACCTAGGCCCTAGTAAACCGGAATAGCCCTAGGAGTAGTGACAGGGTCTGAGACCACTGGTTCCTTCCCAGATGAACGAACCAGCATCTCCCTGAGGCCTAGTAAACAATGAGCGTATAAGAACAATAAATGACATAGGGAAGTAAACTTATCTTTAATAGAAAATGGATGAGCAGGAACTCAGATGAGGACCACACACCAGCTCTTCCAATTCCAGGCAGATAATATCAACTGCATGGTATGAAGTGTGAGTCCAGACTAAATAGAGTAGCAGTAATGACGTCTCTTGTTAGCCATCCGTTTATACTTGTTGCCCATTTTTTTTATTATTATTTTGAATTTTCTGCGAAATAGATGACAAAGAAGAGGAAAATCTTTCCTTTTCAGGTATACCAGAAGTCTCAGTACCAGAAAATGTGCTAAACTGTGGATGGAACCCATATGCCCCCAAAAAAGGCGAATTATGAGTAGACTCCTGCCTACGGTTATTTATGGCAAACTCGGCCAAAGACAAAAATGAAGACCACTCCTCCTGATTCTCTGAGACAAAACATCTCAAATAAGTCTCCAGATTCTGGTTAGTACATTCAGTCTGTCCATTCGACTGAGGATGAAAGGCCGAAGAGAAGGACAATTGTACCCCCAGGCGAGTACAGAATGTCTTCCAGAATCTGGAAAAAAACGGAGTCCCCCTATCAGACACCACATCAGAGGAAATACCATGTAGCTTCACAATGTTATTGACAAACACTTGTGCAAGAGTTTTAGCATTAGGTAGACCTGATAATGCTATAAGGTGCGACATCTTGCTGAAGCGATAAACAACCACTAAAATCACAGTTTTTCCTGAGGAATTCCATGGATAAATGAGTCCAAGGTCGGGACAGGATGGACAACGGAAGAAGAGATCCTGAAGGTTGAGCATGTGTCACCTTAGCATGTGCACAAGTACCACAAGCTGACACACTTGTGTCATAATTCGGAAGGAACAAACAACTTCCCCGGAGGACAGGAATCAGATGCATCTCCCTGGGCCTCCCACACCTCTGCCTCAAGGTAGGGATAAAGGGCAGATATTACCACCCCTTGAGGAAAAATCCGACCAAGATCTTCCGAATCACCCTCCCCCACCCCCCCAGGAAAGCTACGCGACCAAGCATCCGCCTTGACCTTCTTAATCCCAGGGCGATAGGTGAAAACTAAATTAAATCTGGTAAAAAAACAACGACCATCTGGCCTGCCTTGTGTTCAGATGTTTAGCCGACTCTAGGTAAGCCAGATTTTTGTGATCGGTAATCACTGAAATCTGATGAATCGCTCCTTCCAACTAATGACGCCACTCCTCAAAATCTAACTTAATGGCCAGCAACTCTCTATTACCCACGTCATAATTCTTCTCTGCAGCCGAGAGTTTCTTAGAGAATAGAGCACATGGGTGCCATTTACTAGGTGAAGGACCCTGCGACAAAACTGCTCCTACCCCTACCTCGGATGCGTCAACTTTCGCAATGAATGGTTGTGACACATCAGGTTGCACCAGTATAGGAGCAGATCCGAAACACTCCTTTATAACAGAAAAGGCTTGTAATGCTGCATCAGACCAGACTTAGACATCAGAATCTTTCTTAGTTATGTCCATCAAAGATTTGACCACAGTCAAGTAGTTCAAAATAAATTTAGGGTAGTAGTTAGTGGAACCCCAAAAATCGCATAAGCGCTTTCAGATTTTCGGGTCAATCCCAGTTCAACACAGCACGGACCTTTTCAGGATCCATACGAAAACCTGAAGATGAGAGTAGGTAACCCAGGAATTGCACTTCTGGAACCGCAAATACACACTTCTCCATCTTAGCATACAATTTATTCTTTCTTAGGATCTGTAACACTTGTCTCACGTGATCCTGATGCGTCTCCATGTCAGGAGAATAAATTAGAATATCATCCAAATACACCACCACAAACCTGCCCACCAGATGATGAAAGATGTAATTGATGAAATGAGGAAAAGCCGCAGGGGCATTTGTTAACCCAAAAGGCATGACCATATTCTCAAAATGACCGTCAGGGGTATTAAAGGCCGTCTTCCATTCATCCCCCTCCTTGATCCTTAGCAGATTATATGCCTCCCTCAAATGCAATTTAGAGAACACCTTGGCACAAACAATCTGATTGAACAAATCCGGGATCAAAGGAATGAGTAAGGATCACGGACAGTAATGCGATTAAGCTAACGGAAGTCCAAACATGGCCTAAGAGTTCCGTCCTTTTTCTTAACAAAGAAGAATCCTGCAGCCACTGGGGATTTGGATGGTCTAATATGACCTTTAGACAAACTCTTGGTGATATAGTTTCGCAAGGCAGCTCTTTTGGGTTCAGAAAGATTATACAACCGAGACTTGGGCACCTTAGCTCCGGGAATATGGTTGATGGGGCAAACGTACTCCTGGTCTGATTACATCACTGGGCTCGGCGCATGCCCAGTGACACTATTGAGGCTGTTGCCCACAGGCACAGGCAGTCGGCAATACTGCGGCTGCGCGAGATTTCTGGGGAAAGAAAGGAGGACGCAAGGATCGTAGGGTAAATAAATTACATGACGTAGCGGAGGGGGCGGCGCCGTTCGCCTCCGATGGTGGAGTAAATTTATTTATGAGGAGGCGTGCTGGGCTTGAAATAAAGGCCGGCTGGGAACTGCAGGGGGGCGTTACTGGGCACTAGAGGAGAGGAATAACGCCCCTCTGGGCACCTTGAAGCTTAATTAGCATATTTTAAAAATCGCTTTTTGATCAAAAGGAAAACTTGAATAAAAGAAAGAAGACACATGCTGGAATGAAGGTACTTTATTGAACATTGCTATGTTAACAGTTTAATATGCTCAAACTAGGTGACAGATTCCCTTTAAGCCTAAAGTTCTTATCACCAGGTCCAGGTGTAGCTCCCCCGAACTGCATTGGCTCGTCACCAGACATGAACTCAAGTGTCTCTCTACCCAAAGTGTCGGAGGAGGCTGCCACCTTATATGATAGTATGTCCTGAGAGTGAGGAACCTTAGATCTCTCCCTCAGGCATCTATCAATACGTACAGCAAGGGACATGGCCACTTCCAATGACTCAGGATATTCATGACACGCGAACACGTCCTTCAGGCTCCCGGATAACCCTTGACAGAATTGACTACGGAAAGCTGGATCATTCCACTCCGTATCCGTAGCCCATCTCCTAAATTCAAAGCAATAGGTCTCTGCAGAACGCTCTCTCTGCCGTAAGCCACGCAACTTGGTCTCGGCCAGGGAGATCCAATCTAGGTAATTGTAGATAAGACCTAGAGCTCTGAAAAATTCATTTACCGACCGGAGGGACTGTGATCTGGTCGGCAACGAAAAAGCCCAAGACTGAGCGTCACCTTTAAGTAACAAAATTATTACACCCACTCTTTGACTCTCGTCCCCAGAAGAGTTAGGAAGTAGTTTAAAATATAATTTGCACGACTCCCTGAACCAAATAAAATTGTCACTTCCCCGGAAAATCTATTCGGGAGAGCGACCTTAGGTACAGGACAGGCCTAGTTCCCGCTGCCTGTGGTCTCTGGATCTGTGAGACGGTCGTGCGGAGGTGAGCTACCCCCAAAGAAAGCCCCTGCATTTGTTTGACCAGTGCAGAAATAGTATCCATCGCTGCACTGACACAAACAAAATGGCGGTTTTTCAGCGGTTGATAATGTCACAGTGTTGGGGAGGGAAGGTACATAGAATGACAACAGAAGGAAAATTACCAGAAACTAGGCCTCACGGCTAGGAAAAGAGAAAAGGTCACCACCTAGGAAACCCTAAACCTAGCCTCGACTTCTGTCAGTATTAATAGACCCTGAAGGTGGGAATATTCATACACCGTAAACCTAGGCCCTAGTAAACCTAAATATCCCTAGGAGTAGTGACAGGGCCTGAGACCACTAGTTCCTTCCCATATGAACGAACCAGCATCTCCATGAGGCCTAGTAATAGTAAACAGCGAGCAAATGGGAACAGCAAAATACAGAAGTACACTTATCTTCAATAGAAAATAGATGAGCAGGAACTCAGATGAGGACCACACACCAGCTCTTTCAACTCCAGGCAGATAATATCAACCGCATGGTATGAAGTGTGAGTCCAGACTAAATAGAGGAGCAGTAATGACCACAAGCTACACCTGAGACAAGAGGTGTGGTCATTACCAACAACACTGCAACAAGTGTCAGATAACCTAACGTGCAGCCAGTCTCTCAGATCTTCTAACCTCTATCATGGGAGGGACCGTGACAAAATCAGAGTAAAGATCTGACATCAGCAGAAGCAGGATTTTCAGAAGAGGAGCATCACATAACCAGGTTCCTAAGGAGGGCAATTCACGCAAATTCAAGACTTCAAAGCTACATTCACACAACAAAAAAGCTGGGGTTTTTTGGGACCCAGTAAGTTTTTCACGCCCATTTAACATCAGTGTGTTCATTTTGTCGCCGTTTGTAACAGCCATTAATTAAACATTGTTATTAAAAACAAATTAATGTCATTGGATTTTTTTTAACATCTCAACCCTCAGTGCTCTCAGTATCCATAATGCTCCCTACAGTGCCTCTTGAACATGAAGTGTCCCCCATAGCTCCCCATAGTATAAATAATGCCCTCAATAGTACCCCCCAGTATTTATATGTTCCCCATTGCGCCCCAGTATGTATATTTACTCCCCATTTTGCCTTCAGTAAATGTGTTCCCCATTGTGTCCCCAGTATATATATATAGGTATGTATTTGCTCTCCACTATGCCCCAATATATATAATAGCCCCCTCTCAGACCCCTACCCCCAGTAGTGCTGACAGATCCTTTTGAAAAACATTACTAAACTCATCCACAGGAACACTTGTTCCGCGCTGGAGGCACCAGTACCTGACTCTCTCAGCATCATGATGTCACATGATGTTATTTTACACTCATGTGACTAAGGCCGTAGTATATTACCAACTTTCTAACACAGCCGTGTTATATGTAATTAAGATGGGTTTGCGGGACCTGCTGGAACCTGAAAAGCCCCATTAATGTATATTGTGATGTTTTTAAACTACCACCTTTACCACTTCTATTAACTAGTTGGAGGTCTCCAACATCTCAACTTTGTGATCGCTATGATTGTTTTACTTTAGACTTTTAAGAACATATTAATATATCAAGCCTATTTCACTTGAAATGCAGATGTACAGATACGAGATTACATATATACAGATAACAGATTGTAGGTTTGTCTTATTTTGGAGGCTAATTATAAGGTCTCCAAGAGTTTATTTTGATAGATGTTCTTAAAAAGACCCATCAATGGTAGTACACATTCACAGTTCATAGAAATGTGTTCCCCCATGAGGCTGGAACTTTTGGAAACAAATACACATAACAGTATCAAATCTCTCCATCACTTGTATAACGTTTGGGTCTTCTGGTCCACCGAGGCTGCTTATAGCTGTGCTGGGTCAACGATGGTCCAGTTTCATCACATATTCTGAAATAAAATATCCACAAACATGCATTTGGCAGGTAGTAAATATAGCGGATGAAGAAGTAGCAATCGCCTCTTGGCCATGGTGCCTGAGGTGGCCCAGAGGTCCTTTTGCCTTATAAAAAAAAGCACTAGCATGAATAGTTCAAATGCATGGTAGTTGGGGTAGCACTAATTTGGAGCCTTCAGGAACACCTCCGACTCTTGCGGCGATCTTGGTACTGATATCACCAACATTATCTATGGTTCACACCTCAGACCAGACCTTCACATAAAGAAAAGTTATTCTACGATTACTAATTTTCACTGCGTCTACAAGATCTTGCAAATTTTTAACAACTTGGTCAGCTTTGACATTTAACTGTCGAGTCCTTTACCCAACAAAGAGCTTATTTGCAGAACTGAAAAGGATTCATGTTTAACTAGCAAAGCAAGAAGGTCTTCAAAAGAGGTTCATATATTTTGCAAGAACGCTTGCAAAAGATTAATCAACTTCAAAAGCATTATGTGTTATCAAATAGAGAAGGACAAGGACCTTTATTAATTCTCTGATATGGCTTATCATGTACATGATACAAGTATCTCCTACGGAACCCATTGAGATAGAGGTAACATCTGCTGCAGGGACTGAGCCATGATCTGTGCAACTGTGATATCAATAAAATATGTCAACTGGTTTGTACTTTCAGCAGAAATTTGTAAAGTAAACAGATTTTATTTAAGGTTGTAGGGTATTCCAGTAGATGTTATATGTTTTATGGTAAACATTTAGTTTTTTTGCCTATATTTTTGTTTTTAGTGTTTTACGTAGCATTTTGTAATATGTACCAAATGATCTAATATTGATGACCAATCCTAAGGATACATTAATAAAAAACCAGCATAACCCCTCAGAGCAGAAATTTGTTAAATAAACAGTTTTTTTAAGGTGCTAAGGTATTCCAGTAGAGTTTATATGTTTTTATATTAAGAATTTTTTTTTTGCTTTCTAGCTGTTTTTTTTGTTTGGTTTTTTTTTGCTCATATTTTTGCTTTTTAGTGTTTTAGGTTACATTTTGTAATATGCACAAACTGATCTAATATTGATGACCAATCCTAAGGATACAATTATAGCAAACTGCATAGCCCCTCAGAGCATGAATTTGTAAAATAAACAGATTTTTTAAGGTTCTAATGTTTTCCAGGAGATTTTATGTTTTTACATTAAGTATTTCTTGTTTTCTTGTTTTTTCTTTTGCTCACATTTAGCAAAATGCACCAATGGATCTAATATTGGTGACCAATCCTAAGGATACAATTATAACAAACTGGATAACCCCTTTAGTTTTGCAGGACCTGCATGTGTAGGTGCAGATCATAATCTAGTTTAATGAGTTTTCCAGTTTCAGCAAAGCTTATTCACCACATAATGAAAAGTTATACAATGTCCTGTTATGCGTTTCGGACCAATTCCTTATGGTTTTTACGATCTCTCCTTGTCGTCACTGAATAGGAACTTTCAACTCATGATAATCGCACAGGTGCATGGTTCGTTACAAGGTCTCTATGGGTACATTCACAAATAGCAGATTTTTTTTTTTTTGCTGTAGAAATATATGCAACAGAAAATCAGTTCCATTTGTCTAATAGGGGTTGTTTTGGCAAGAACCACATGTATTTCTGCAAGTCTCATTCAGATGAAAGAGATAGTTGTAGATATGTCTGAACTAAATCTGCAGTATGTGAATGTGCCCTAACTAACAGATTCTTCCTCCTGGTGGAGCAGACAATGAAGATTCCTATTCTATGGCCAAAAGCAGACTAATTCCTTCCTGATGGCGAGGAGTAGTGTGTCAGTCTGCAGAGCTACCATATACTTACCATCCCTATTCTCTCAGGAATCATTGCGTTCCTGCTTCAAGTGGTGACCAGTTATGGCTGCAACTAAAAGCTTCTGGTTACCCTGATTAACCCCTGAAATAACCCCTACATTGTAGCCTCAGATGCAGCGATCAGCAATGAACGTGGCATCTGAAGGGTTCAATGATAGGGGGCGGCGCGATCGCAGCCGAATCATATTTTTCATAACTTTGCTCATCTCTAGTTGTCATATACTGTCAGATCTGGACAGTTGGCCATTTTAGAAACTACACCCCTTAAATTATAAAAAAAATGAATTTAGAAACCTTGTTAACCCTTTAGGTTTTCCACAGGAATGGAGGCAAAATGGAGGTGAAATTTGAAAAAATGTGCAGATTTTCCATTTTAATAGATTTTTCCTGTAACACAGCAAGAGTTAACAGCAAAACAAACCTCATTATTGATTACCCTGATTATACCGTTCACAGAAACACCCTATATGTGGCTGTACTGGGTGAGCCAAAAGTCTCAGGACACCCATTTATTTAAGAAACGTAGGGGAAAATGAAATATCAGAATACCAAAGCAAGAAATGGGTGACGGGTATGTCCGGAACATGGCCGCCATCTTGAAAGCCGCCATATTCGATCAAGGGCTAATTTTTCCAATGGTAAAGGGGTCATGTAGGATATCAGAGAAGACCAGAACTTTCTCAGAAATCAATCGCCATAATGAGATTTACAATATCGCTTGTGGTTCAAAATGTATCCACACAGAAAGTTGCAACAACAACCAGGAACGTTCCCTGTGATAGCAGCTACTTCATGTGTTCATTGTGGTGGACACAGAGCTAAAGGCTCAAAAGTTTAGAAATGTCTGTGTTAATATTTTTTTAATTTTTCAGACCAGAGACCAGGAATTTCACTGCCTCCAATGTGACTGCAGCATCAAGGCCTCCACATCTCTCCGGTAACTGACTTTCGCATTATCTGTTAACTCTGACTGAACTGTCACCTGTATTTGCATCTCTGACCATTGTATATATCCCTTGTGTATATAGTGTTGTTGTCTGGTTTGCCGTTAAGGTGATTAAATATACAATTTAATCTTGGGTTGTTCTCTTATCTTAATTCCCAAACCCACACGTCCGTGTCTCTGTTTAACGTTTCATGCTACCTGGGCTGGTTTCTGGCCCGATATAATGCCGTCGATGGACCGGGCTTATATCTAACGAGGAACTGGTGGAAGTCTACCGGGCTGGCAGGACTCTGTTTCACTGGGGCAGTGAAAGGGCTCTCTGAGCCTGTCAGGATTGTGAGCGAGTGTTGTACCTCGTCGAAGGTTGCGTGAGCCACCCTCTCTCACTCCCCCCGTGCCTCCCTGTGCCCATGTGAACAGGAGGTGTCTGTGTAAAACTGTGCCAAGCCAACCTTACGTATTCCCAGGGAGGGCGTACCGTCACGTCTTAGTGAAAGTGAAGAGACCGTACCGTGTTATCCCAACGTAGTAGTGACATCAGGCTGGGCTGCGAGGTTCAGTTCTTCACAGCAGTATAATATGTCAAACTGTGCCATAGACTGAGAGGAACATGATATCCCAAGAACTTCTATTGCCCCTACATCAGTCCTTTATTTCTCCCTTGCTTTGGCAGTGTAAATGTGCATCTGGTTCTGCTTATAAAGTTTGACTTTAGATAAATTTGAATATAGATAGATAATGCTAGATAGATCGATCAATGTGAGGACAGATAGATAGATAAATAGATAGATAGATATGAGGATAGATAGATAGATAGATAGATAGATAGATAGATAGATGGATGGATAATAGATGATAGATATCCACAGATAGCAGGTATTACATGTAGTTATATGCTGCATTAATTAGTGTCCAGTCCCCATATTTAGGTGACTGCAGACAGTAATATACATTATACAAGGAGGTGGACGGATGGTTCTTCTCCGCTGATCTCCCTCTTATTACTCGCAGTCACTGTAAACCATTTATGTCATTTAGATGGAACGATGAGGAAATCGGCGTCTGCAGCTATCATGGAGATATGTATTACCCTGGAAAATATAGATAAGTAAACAGCGTAATATTTCAGCGAACCTCACACATAGATTACGAAGATAGATATGACGGGGAATATTCATTACCGCTCCCGACTACAAACTGTCTGCGGAATGTACATTTCACTAACTCAATCAATGAACTTTGCAAAGATATATTTAAAAAAGGGTATTTAGGGATTAAGCACAGGTTTTAGAAATGAAATGGGAGCCATTCTGACAAATCTATCAGGAATAAGATCAACAACTTAAGTTTAAACCAATCATCCTGAGTATATATTTGAACTTGGATATGTAGATTTACATGCACAAGTCCCTACGGTTCAGCAATACACTCAAAGGATCAGCAGCCCTATAGACAGCTAAATTACTCAGAAAGCCAGGGAATTTATCAAACATGAATTTCAAAGTACATTCTAGCCTGCAGGAAAATGGAAGTGCCCATTAATGTACATACAAAATAAATGTTGTTTCCAAGATCCTTCCACTATTTATTTCTCAAGCAGCTCCGGCAGAGCTTTTTTTTTTGTGTGTGTTCATTTACATAAAGTGGGACCAAATAGTTTTCGCAGCTTTGATGGCAATCATACAGATGCGCAAACTGCTTAAGACGTAAGAAAAGAAGATGATACCTGGACCCAGCGGGAGTTCTCTGCTCTCTGCTGCATCTTTTATAAAGGACTGTTTATTCTCATCAGTAATTTGGAGACGAGTGTCATTACATGTGGCAAACTGAGAATTCTAAAAAGAAAAACAAAGGAGGTAATCAGCATAATTAACAAACAGTCTGCTGCCATTTTTCGACAGAAATATATGTGATTGTGCTCATTTTCTTGAAAACGGACATATATTAGAAGAGATATTACCTCAATTACTGGAACAGAGTTCCGTGTGAAGTCTTCAAAATGAGTTTTAAAGGAGTATTCCCATCTCAGACATTGACGGCATATTGCTAGGATATGCTACCAATGTCAGATAGGTGCAGGTCTCACCTCAAGGATATGCTCCTCTTTCCAGAACGAGCCCCCCCCCCCCCCCAAAGTTAAAGACGGCGCACTATACAAGCACAGCCATTTACCGCTACCTACTTAACTATTTCCAGTAGTCCTATAGCGGTGAATGGAAAGTTGGCCATGCATGCACGGTGAGTTCTTCAGTTACTTCTATGGAACCTGTGAAAATAGTCGAGCTCTTGCTCGGCTACATTTGAAACTCCCTCAGAAGACAGTGAGATAATTCTGTGCATGATTGGTGCACCCTCCTTTGCTTAAGGAGCCCCATTCTGGAGATAAGAGTGGGTCCCAGAGGTGGGACCTGCACCTATCTGACATTGGTTGCATATTCTAGCAAGGTGCCACCAATGTATGAGATGGGTATAACCCTTTAAGATGCAAGCTGGAGGGTTTTCCACCTAGTTGTGTCAAGTCAAAAAGTAGACATGCGCACCCACCCACTTAGTTTGGTGATTACAGGGGTTGGCTAGTTTCCTATATTGATGACCTATTCTCAGGATAGGTCATCAATATCGGATCGGCGGGTGTCCGACTTCCTGCCCCCCTGCAGATTAGCTGCATTCTCTTCACTGTTTACCTGCTCGTCAACTAGCTCTGCTTTCTCTTCAAACAGCTGATTGGCGTGATACCAGGAGTCAGAGACGCCGATATTATATTGATGACAGGAAACCAGACAATTCCTTTATGAGGTAGGAGAATGGGCACAAAGTTATTAAGACGCTTCCAAGTTGGTGAAGGTAGTAAAATATCACCCCATATTATACATACATTGCCAACTTGCAAGTTCCATATAGTCTTCATTGTTTACACAGGCACAGCCCCATACATCACAGTGTGTATGGCAGTGTAGATAAGGCCCATTCGTCTAAATAGGACACAGCCACCAGTATGGATGAGCTGTTGTGTCTGTGTAAACAATGCACCGACCAGCCATAACACTAAAACCTAATATTGTGGGACCACTACACCCCATACACAACAACCTGTGATACTGCTGCCATTTTCTATAGTAGCCAGCACAAACATTTTCAGCAGATGGAGTTAAAATAGCTTTTCTGTGTGATCAGACCAGTCCTCCCTCCCCAGACGCATCCATGAGCATCAATGCCCCCGTTCACTAGTTCAACGGTTGTCCTTCCTTGGATCACTTTTGGTGTGTACAAATCACTGCATATACAAAACCTGGTGTTTTGAAGATGTCGTCTTGCCATCACAATTTGCACCTTCTCAAAGTTGCTCAGATTAATACAACCGACCCGTTTTTTTGATTCCCACACATCAACTTCAAGATCTGGCTGTTGTCTTTTATATCTAGTATATCCCATCTCTTGACAGGTGCCATTGTCTGGAGATAATGTCTTTCACTTCAACTCTAAGCAGTTATGTAGTTTTAATATTTCAAGCTGATTGGCATAAAATAAGACCCTTCGTTCTGTTGATGGGCAAGGATCTAGTATCTGATCCTACCAATTGTTAGATGCAAGGTGTTAGATGCAGGCCCTTATTCCCTTTTCGTTGGTGCATGATACACCTAAGTCATGTAGAGGTGCCGGCCCCTACATAACTAAGGCGCATCCACCACTAGCCTAAATCTACCACAGCTCCCTTGTTGGCGTAGATTTAGATAATTTTATACACCTAAAACAGGCATAGAAAATGATAAATGAGAAGGGTCTGTCAGTCCGCCCTGTTCTCCACCAACGCTAGGCCCCCTTTTTTACACCTAGTGTGAACGGGAACTTCTTTGCGACCAAATCTGCGACAGATATGCGTCAAAATTGAGTGTATATCTATTAATAAATGACCCCCTATGTTCCTAACAAGTATTGTACATAATTAGACTGAATACTTGTAATAATTGGTAATTATTAGCCCTTGTATATTGCTATTGGTTTAAGAGGATTAGTAAAGCATGAGTTAAAAACCCACTTAGATGTAAGGAGACGTCTTCCCTGTCACAGCATGCATTAACTGTGACATTATTTTCCTATTTGGAAAATTATAGCATTAAGCATTCCTTATTAAGCTAATTAGTATGATTAAGGTGAAATGTATTCATGAGCTCATTGCCATTTTCAGCATAACAATTTATTTGCCTTTGAGTATAAGTACTTACGTCTGTTTTCTTGCTTTACTACATAACGTAAATATGAAACATCTTTCTTCCAAAGCGTATCAGTCCATTGTCAGAATTTGTGAGAAGAGCATTCAGATCCGAGTATTTATTTACAGCTATTCTGTCACATGGTCCAATCATAAGTCTACTGTTGCCTTGATCTCATAAATGTCCTCATGATGCATTATCAGGTCGGCCTAAACATATATGAATATAGGATACAAGTCACGCCATTCAAATTTAACCCACAATAACCCAGAAAATCACAAACTATGTCTCGTGAGACATATCTTGAAGCTCCTACTGTATGTGCCAATGTAAAATCTTCCATGGTTGTGACTTGACTGCATGGCCTACTAGAAGAATCCCCAAAGGCACGTGACCAGAAGCAGTCTCTAAAGAATCCTCAGGAAAAATATTCCTGACCATTAAACTCTCACTGGTCCCTGAGCCCAGAAACACACACAAAGAACCACACAGGACTCCTCAAAAATGGTGCAACATTTTCCTAAACGCTACTTTTCACCATTGCTTGAACATAATGTGGACTCCTTAGATGACCAGAAACCAATAGTCTTTACCAACCTACCATGTGCCTACCATTTATAATACTGAAGTCTTCTTATATGGCAGAGTAGTCTTTGAAGCACCTGGCCAGAGAGTGTCTGTTACCTTTGCAACTTCTATATACCTACACTCCTACAGCACCTTTGTTCCATCCTCCATTGATTGTGGGTGGCATTGGGTGTTGCTCCTTCTGATGCGGACTCTGAGCCATGTAAGCCACAAGGCTGAGGTTTGGCTGTTTGCAGATTTTTAAAGATTGGGGCAAACTAAGTATATCCAACTTTTTACAAATGTGCGGTGTAAGAAGGTACTGTACCTGGAATTACCGTGGATGGAAGGTATGTTTCACCAAGGTTCCTGGCCTCGGTGAAGTAAGAGCTGGTATTTTATGTGTCAGCAGCAACTATTGCTAATTGACACCTTGAGATTTAGCATGGCTGTCATAACTGATCCGAGACGGCTCTTACTAGGAGTAGTCAAAGTGCTGGGTGGGTGACTACTCCCCAAGTTCCAGGCCGGGTTTTGCCAGGTATAAAAACCAGCCAGCACTGCCAGGAGGGGTGGATTTACCTCCCTCTGACAGTGGACCTCAGGAGTCTGTGTGCTGTGAACTGAGGGCTGTGCTAGGATTTGTGCTAGGACTCAGGCCCCTCTAAAGGCAAACAGGCCGTCTATGGACTTAATGAAGCTGAACTGCTAACAGGATGTGAATTAATACCCAGGAGAAAAGGTGACTTTTATTGTTTATGGACTTTTGTGTGTGAACAAACACCAAGCCACCTGCGTTTTGTTATAAACCTTATCTGCATTTTGTTATACACCAATGTGTGAATAAACACAGCTGTTTCATTCAAGAACTGTGTACTTTGCCTCTATACTGCATCCGCTAGTCTTAACTACCAGAGCGAATCCCCATAATTGGTGGAGGATGCGGGCCAGCGCAGTGAGGCTGGCGTGAATGCCGATATATTTCTGGGTTTACATTTTTGGGCACAGTTGTATGTCGTACATCAAACCAGCTGTATTTCAACCTTTGCCCCACAACAAAATGGAGGCTGTTGTGAAGGCCCTCATGGAGGCTAATTTGCAGCAGCAAGAGACCAACCTGCACCAATGGGAGGCTAATAAGCAGCAGCAAGAGAACAACCAGTTGCTGTTACAACACGTGATGGCTTTGCAGACAGCAGGAGCAACCACAAGCGTCCACAATGTCCGTAAAGCAGTCCATGACACACGCAGACGACATCGAAACCTACCCGGCGATGTACAAGAAAGGGTCGCCATCAGGGAGAAGCTACCCCGAGACCAGTGGGCCGAGGACGTCGCTCCATTCCTGGCATCCGATTCCCAGGGGGTGTATTTTGACTTGTCGGACGATCAAGCGGCCCACTACCAAATAGTAAAGGGTGATATTTTGGCAAGACTGGGGGTGAATGTCTTGCTTCGGGCCCAGCGCGTGTCTCTAACCACAGTGGCAGGCAGGGGGACCCACGAAGTGGCAGTCGCCACAAATCTCCACTACGAACTCATAATAGGGAGAGACTTTCCAGGTTTCCCTGCCATATGGCCGGTTGTGAGAGTTAAGGATACCCCTGAGACATGAATAAACCCAGGAGATTGGCCTTGTTCAGGGGGACGGACAGAAACTGGGAAGCTGAGGCTGAAGGGCCAGCAGTAGGGGTGATCGCCACTTTGGTGGAAAAGGAGGCGACAACCCCGCATAGGGTAATGGTGGGAGACACGGAGGAGTTGCCACCGGGTTCTGAGTTGGCAGACCTCAATGTCTCATGAGTTCGCTGAATGAAACGTGACACGTCATAATCCCCCCTCACTAATTTTTGGTTTTGTAATGCAAGCCCCATCCATTGCTTGTTATTGCTTATGCACATCTCCCCTGATGAGTTCGCTGAATGAAACGTGACACGTCGGGAGTTACCTGAATAGGATGTACTAGGGATTCCGCCCCACACAGGGATAGGTATCCGGACGGGGACGCTCCTTGCGGGGCAAGTACCTCGTATAGACAGGTAGGGCGTTATAGCCCATGCCCCTCTAGTAGGGTGTTCTAGGGCCTGTTGCTCCCGATTCCTGTCTATGCTGTGGTTTACTGCATACATAGGTGAGAACGTTCCTGTTTTGCTATATCTCTTTTTTGTTACCATACTGCGTATGTCTTGTTTAGGCCCTAATGGGCTGTCTTATGTTTGTTTGTTCTAGAGGCTCTTCCTGTTAGCGCTCATCTATTTTCGAAAAATGTATATTAAATGTTAAGTTTTACCCCTTTGTCCCCTAGGGGATCAGTACATTTTGCCATTTAATTTTTGGGAGTAATTGGTCAAGCCTGCTTACTTGGCCTAACAGATCGTCATCCACCAATATATGCTATATCGGGTAAACCAGCTGTGGGGTGAACCTGTTGAACAGTTGGTGGTGCCCAGGGCCTATCAAAAACTCGTGTTAGAGTTAACCCACCAACATGTTCTCAGGGGTCATCTGGGACTGCAGAAGACACAGGATACTACAATGGTTTTACTGACCCAGTGTCTTTAGAGAGGTGGTTGACTTTTGTAAGTCTTGCCCTACCTGCTAAACCACTAGCCTCCAGCACCTGTTCCGCAGTCTGTTAGTGCCCCTCCCAATTATCGAGGTACCATTTGAGAGAATCGCTATGGATCTCGTAGGCCCAGTACCGAAGTCCACTAGGGGGCACCAAAACATCTTGGTCTTCCTGGACTACGCCACTCGGTACCTGGAGGCGGTGCCACTGCGACATACATCGGCCAAACTCATAGCAAAAGAATGGAGATGTTTTCCCAAGTGGGGATACCCAAAGAGTTTCTGACTGACCAGGGGACTCATTTTATGTCCAAGGTCATGTGGGAGCTCTGTAAGTTGCTGAATATCAAACAGATATGGACATCCGTCTATCACCCGCAAATTGATAGCCTAGTAGAAAGGTTTAATCAAATGTTAAAAACTCTGTTAAAACGAGTAGTAGCTAAGGATGGAAAGGACTGGGACCTCCTTCTGCCCTATCTTATGTTCACAGTGCGAGAAGTGCCCCAGGCCTCTACTGGGTTCTCGCCCTTCGAACCACTATATGGCAGACATCCATGTGGTCTGTTGGACATAGCCAAAGATGCGTGGGAGCAACAACCCACACCATATAAAAGTGTTGTTGAATACAGCACCCAGATGCAGGAACGTATGGAAACCATGTTGCCGCTGCTAAAGGAACATATAGAGGCAGCTCAGCCAGCTCAAAGTCGGGTGTATAATCGGCTCAGTTACGGATCTATAAGTTTAACCCGGGAGATCGGGTTTTAGTTCTGGTACCGATAGTGTACAGTAAGTTACTGGCTAGGTGGCAGGGACCCTATGAGGTACTCGAAAATGTGGAGTAGTAAACTACAAAGTACACCAGCCAGGGCGGCAGAAGCAGGAGCAGGTGTACCATGTGAATTTACTCAAACTGTGGAAGGATAGGGAGACCAGTACTGAAGATAGCCAGCAGCAGAGTTTTCTAGGGGGAGAGGTTCCGGCCCCTAAGTCTGATGTAAGGGAAGCGGTTGCCAAAATGAAGATTGCTGACAGCCTCTCCTCTAAACAGACTCAGGAAGCCAGGGAGTTCGTCAGCAGGAACACGGATGTGTTCTCAGACCTTCCTGAATGCACTTCCATAATCTAGCATGACATTGTCACTAAGACTCAGGCCAAAATCCGTTTGAAATCATACCGGGTACCCAAGGCTCGCTGACAGGCCATCTATGAGGAAGTACAACTAATGCTGCAACTAGACGTCATTGAGGAGTCTAGAAGTGAGTGGGCCAGCCCTATAGTACTGATACCCAAACCGGACGGGACGTTGCGGTTTTGTAACGATTGTCACTGGGTGTGTCCGACTGTGGGGTGTGGCTTCTTGGCCTATAAAGCCTCACTGTTAGCACAGGTCTGAGGGTTGCTTCAGCCATGCTTAGCTGGAGCAGCCTCCTGTGTTTTCTACCTGCCAGTGAGAGCCACCCCTGTGGTCATAAAGATATTGTCACATTATGTTTATGTCTTGTTGTGTGTGATGTCCATGTGATGTTCTGTTGGGACTTACCTTTGTGGTTTTGTGCAGCTTATGGTTCTGGATCCCTGTGTGCACAGGGATCCAGTCAGCAAGGCTGTGGCAGGTAGGTGGAACTACTTAGTTCGCCTGCCATTTCCGTAAGTCTGTTTGTGTCCCCCTTTTCCCAGCAGCTTGGCCATTGAGACTCCTGTTCCTCCGTGTCCTGGAGGAACAGGCCGTTTTACACTGACTCCTAGTCCAGGGACCGGACGGAGGGTGAGTTAGGGATCCGCGGTTCCGGAGCATGGGTCCTCCTACCTTAAAGGTCGGCCCATGCAGCTAGGAGTTAGGGTCAGGTTAGGGACGCATTAGGAGGTGACCTGCTCCCTAAATCCGGTCTTCCTGGCTGAGCAGCCTAACATCATCTGGCATCGCACGGCTGAGGGTTTTCCCCATCCTCAGCCGTGACAGGCTATTACATCAGATTTGTTCCCCACTTTGCCAGTATAGCCGCGCCCTTGACAGAGCTCTTGAAGGGAAGAAAATCAGCGATAGTTCGCTGGGATGAGCGGGGGGAAGAGGCTTTTTTTTACTTTAAAATCGGCCCTGTGCGGGTCACCGGTTTTGGTGATTCCCGACTTCAATAGGGAGTTCGTGGTGCAGACAGATAATCTCTCAGGAAGTCAATGGGGAGGAGCATCCCATTGTCTTTTTAAACCCCAAGCTCACCCCAGCCGAAACCAGGTATAGCATAGTGGAGAGATAGTTCCTGGCTATCAAGTGGGCACTCAAGTCTCTCCGCTACTATTTGTTGGGGAGAAAGTTCCACCTGGTGACTGACCACTCCCATCTCAGGTGGATGAGCCAGGCCAAAGAGAGAAATGTCCGAGTCACCAGGTGGTTCCTGTCCTTACAGAACTTTAAGTTCTCCATGGAACACAGGGCAGGCCGGTTGCAGGGAAACGCGGATGCCCTGTCCCGGGTATACTGTATGCCAGGTGTTCATACCCTCAGGGTTGAACAAAGGGGGGGTATATAAGAAGGTACCTGGAATCATCATGGATGGAAGGTATGTGTCACCAAGGTTCCTGGCCTCGGTGAAGTAAGAGCTGGTATTTTATGTGTCAGCAGCAGCTATTGCTAGTTGACACCTTGAGATTTAATATGGCTGTCATAGCTGATCCGAGACGGCTCTTACTGGGAGTAGTGCAAGTGCTGGGTGGGTGACTACTCCCCTTGTTCCAGGACGAGTTTTGCCAGGCATAAAAAACAGCCAGCACTGCCAGGTGGGGTGGATTTACCTCCCTTTGACAGTGAAGCTCAGGAGTCTGTGTGCTGTGAACTGAGGGCTGTGCTGGGATTTGAGGTTTGAGCCGGGCTGGAGGACTCAGGCCCCTCTAAAGGCGAACAGGCCGACTATGGACTTGATGAGGATGAACTGCTAACTGGGTGTGAAAAGGTGACTTTTATTGTATATGGACTTTACTTGTGTGTGAACAAACACCAAGCCACCTGCGTTTTGTGATACACCTTATCTGCATTTTGTTATACACCAATGTGTGAATAAACACCGCTGTTTCATTCAAGAACTGTGTACTTTGCCTCTATACTGCATCCGCTTGTCCTAACTACCAGAGCAAATCCCCACAGTGGATAGTAAATTTTAATTAGCTATGGGGTTTTGAGATTTTTATGTCTATGTATGACCCCCATATACACATTTTAGTGGAATTCATACCACACTACAGTTTGGTTCAGATTCAATAACAGCAAGGATGGAGGGCAAGGGTTTAAAAAGTGAACAATTAATTTCAACACTGTATTATGTTACGGAGAACAGAAGTTTTCAATGTGTGAAGAAGACTGAATTAGACTAATGTGACATTTCCATTCTATGACCCTACATCAGAATCTCCAAATTATACATTTTTATTGTCCCCATCAAAATATTTATGGCCCTTCTTTAATCAAGAGTGTACTTATTTTTAGGGCAGCACACAAGGCTGCTTTGAGGCCCTTGGGGAGTGGTTGTCCAGCCTTAATTGATTCTAATCCCTGTTGGGTGATGAGAATCTGTCCAAGGCTTCTACATACAGTAGAAGAATGGTATTGCTAGCAAACACGGGGTTGGAAAACTGGCCCAGGGGTAATGAAATGGGTGTCAAAAGGGGGAAATAAATACCAGGTCTTTGGGTGACAAAACCTGGTACCATAATGAGGATCTTAGTTTGATCGTTGTAGGGCCCTCTTTTTTCTACGTTTCTCTCTCCATAGCGGTTGATACTTTTGAATCTTTATTGCATCCAGGTCATGGTATATTAATAGTAATAAAGTAATAAGCCAGAGTAACTGAATTTGTTGTATACTTTTTTTTCTTTAAGAGGTTTCTCAATTATAATGGCTTGTATGAGAAATCTCAGGCATTAAATACTGTGACTCATGCTTCCGTCATGAAAGGTAGGACATTAAATGAATTTGCATGACGGAAGCACTTACAATACTGTTCTAAGACATCTTCCAAAGCAGTTAAATCACACTTAACTACAATCAACATCTTACCTCCATGACTAAAGCACCAATCACCAGTATTTAATGGCGGAGACTTTTTGTTTAGCCATTTTCATTGAGAAAGCTAGCCAGATAACTAGTGAAACGTCTTTGGGGAAAAAAATATATAAACAAGTCCAGTTGCTCTGACTTATTATTACTGATATAATGACCCCGTATTTCCATAGTCAACGTTTCATTAATATCAATGATCCTTCTCTTCTTTGATTGTAAAGAAGAAGCTCAAATACATTAAATGATTCAATAAAAATTTCTATTCAAATTCATTATCCGCCACCATTTTAGAATATTCTCCTTATAAAGCCTTGAATAAAAGTCTCGCAGGCTAAGGTTAAACCATTAGTTAGACTTCAATGTTCAAACATTGTAAAGCTATTTTATAATTGGAACAATTTCAGCTCTCGGTTATTTCCTAATTAAATATTTGTCACCGGGATTGTTATTGGTTCAGCAGAAATGAGGGTAGTAAAATAAATAAGGTGGCGTTTCCTCTCCTCCTGGCTGCAGAACGCCTCGCAGCTCGAAATAATGAACTAGGTGACTCCTGGAGTCAGGATGTCCATCTTCAAGTGCTAATTCAGCCTGCCAATGCATTCTCACCAGCGCTTAGTGTCAAGAAATGCCTAACTTCAAATGCCAAAGGGTTAATAAAGCAACATATTGCCAAGATTTGTGTGAAATATTCCATTTTCTAATACAATTCTTTGCAAATGGAAAGGTTCACAGCTTGCATACAGGTAGTGGAAGTTCAAGCCCGTTACCATTCAGCTGTCGAGCCTCCAACCTGTAAAAAGGTGACGTAAAAAAAAAATCTGATAAATGAAAAATATGGATATAAAAAAGATGAAGCCACTTTATCACAAATTTAAAAAATGATATGATTTGTATCAGTAGCCTATGGACCTAATTTAATTTTGCTATCAAGTTGTCAGAATATCTTATCCTGTATTGTTCTTTTTCTGTTATGTCACTTAAAGGGGACATGTCACAAGCAAATGCTTATAATGAGAGTAGTTTTGAAAAGAAAAGAAAAAAAACTCAATTTACAAATAGTAGTTACAGAGGGCCTGTCACCTCTCCTGACATGTCTGCTTCAGGCTGATTTTACACCTACAGGATTTTATTTTTGGTGTTTTTGACAATTTTCACAGTTTTTGTGTCATTGCATGACGCCTTCAGATGTTAGTAGGAAGCCTATGAGAATTGTTAAGTGCAGTACAAACACGGAGAGTTTTTATTCACTTGTGGTACCTTTTATGGGTACATTTTTTGAAAATCAGCATGCTCTGGCTATAGCATTATTGTCTCACTTTCTGGAGTCCTTAAAGAGATTATCTGGAAAATAATACTGATGGCCTATCCTCAACATCGAAGTGAATGGGGCTGAGCTGCGAAACTAACCACAACCGCTATCAAATAAATGGTTCTGTATGGGCATATCGTTAGGATATGTCCCCATAGTCTCATAGCTGTGGGTCCCACCTCTAGGACCCGCACCTATATCGAGAACTGAGCGGGGAAGGTGAGGGCTGGAGGACCCCGGGTTTTCCCGGGTCCAGCCACCACCAAGCTCTCTCCCCAAAGAAATAAATGGGAGCGTACCGCACATGCGCAGCCATCGCTCCCATTAATTTCTGGGACCCACATCTACACTGAAAACAGAGCCCTGAAAGTGGTGGAGGACCCACTGCGCAAGTGCAGCCGTCCACCATTCATTTCAATGGGGTCGCCGAAAATAGCCGAGCGCTGACTTGTCTATTTCCATCGGCCCCATAGAAATGAATGGGAGCGGTGGCTGAGCATGCATGGTACGCTCCTATTCACTTCTATGGGGAGAGAGCGCTTGGTGTTTGCTTAACCCGGGGTCCTTCGACCACCACTTTGTTCTCAATATAGTTCCGGGTCCCAAAGGTGGGAACCGCACCTATCAGACAATGAGGGCATATCCTAGCGATATGCCCCCATTGTCTGAGATGGGAAAACCCCTTTAAGAAAACTAAAACTTGTAAAAGTCTGCAAAATCAGAGGCAAAAAAAGGTAGAGCATGGGCCCGTTATATTCAGAAGAATGTAACTTATGCACATAAACCAAGTATGTATAAGAATATATAAATATATATACCAAATATATATAAAATCTCCATTTACCGGTCTATAAAACAGCCCATGTGCTGTACATAAAAACATTTTCTCCTTTTGTTTTCTTTGCTTGGTGGAACTTCTAACGGCACCGTTGGTGGTCTACTTGGAACCCCATCACGGGATTCCTTATCAAGATTTTATAAGCTATATTTTTGACAGATGGAATTTGTGAGAACTGAAGTTAAATTGTTTACTAAGGGGAAAAAAATAGATTTTATGCAAAACCATCGCGCCGCTGGTTAAGTTTCCATCATTAACAGTGTAACTATTTGAGGCCCGTTAACTTTTCCAAACGGATGATTTACAACCACGCCACTTTCTAAGAATCATTTCACACTTCCAAAAAAATGAGCAGAGTCAAAGTGTTAAATAAACACAAAGCAAAAAAAGCCTGTTTTCTTTCCAAAAGTGCAGGCGCTGTGTTAGTTTAATGATTAAATATTGCACACAAGCAAGTGACTCATTCCGCAGCGGAGTCAATTCCTGGTCTTGGAGTTTTATTTATTAGACACTTTGTGCTCATACAAAGGCTTTAATTAGAGCCCGTAAAGAGGGCTTCAGGAATGAAGAGAGCACGCTTTCATTTGCATCAAACTGATTATATACAGACTAATTTCAAGAAAAGGGCAGAGGGAAAAAATAACAATAAGGATGTCATAACTATGTTTATCAATTCTCTTTTATTAATTACATTCTGGAGCCGGATTGTGGAATAAACCTGATGGATTCATTATGTAGTCACTAGTTTCATTATCTGTCCCTACAGTTTGCTACAGTTTCTCAATTTCTACTAGAAAGGTGTTGTCGCGTGAAAAATATTCTAGATTTTCCAAATCAGCACCTGGATCTGAACACTTTTGGAATTGCATATAATTAAAGATGTTGTATAGCCACTGAGTTATTCAATAAAAGCTATCACCTACTGTTGGCTCTTTTTCTAATTTCTCTGTCCACCTTGCTGAGGTGGTCGCACATGCATAGTTCCATCCTTCAACTGCCACTAGCCCTATGTTTGTTAGAAGCTTTGACAATTACAGTGGGAGAGCTGCGGCAGAAAGGACATGCCAGCCTGAGAAAGCATGTGCCCTCCCCCCCCCCCCACCAGCTGCAGTAGAAAGGGCATGCCCCCCGATATTCCAGCCGGAAATCTAGCAGAGCAATTTGAGCAATGAATGTGGAGATCTCTGGACCCATGTGAGGTACAGGACTGGTTCTAGCTATGGAGCTTTTGATGCACCATACAATGTCTTATTTTCATTTTTACAATAATCATGGGATAACCCTTTTAATGCAGCCCTCCGGTCTAAACCTAAAATTTGACTATGCAAGACACATGTAGTCAACATACTGTACCTGATGCCCTCAGCTACTATAGTGCTGCCTCCATTCCATCATTCCTGGTCCCCGTTAGATTTCTTCAAAGATGGCCACCACTATCTCAGACTTACCTTTGCAAAGCGCTGCAGGAAAGATACAACTTTTCCTCACGACCCCTCCTTCATTGCCCTTGGATGGACATAACACCTATGTCATTAGCTATAGTTCATCGAAGGGCAGTAGAAGAGGGAAGGTTTTAGACTTTCCTACAGAGTGTTGTATGGGGAAGGCTAATAGTGTGATAACCATCTTTAACGGCATCCAACGGTAATGAGTTAGAAGGAACACAGGCAGCATGGTTTTGTCTGGATGGTTGCTTTAAAAAATATTATTTTTGATCATTTTTGAATTCTAGTATGTTGGTTGCATTCATAGTTTACAGACGCATGTCAATAAAGCCTAACAATTACAACCATCCTGCTTGCACACTATAGAAAAAAGCACTGGCCTCTCTGGTAGTTGGGACCAGAGGAGCCCACATAGGCTTTTTCCTACAGTGTGCGAGCACGGCCACCGATGCTGGATTGAAGGGTGGTCGTAAGCATGGAAACGAGAAGTGTATAATGTGATGGAAAAATTAGTCTAGCCAGCAGAGGAAGCAATATGGACAACCACAATACATTAGTAAGTGCCTTGTATTAACTTTTTCTACATGATAAATGCTATTTGCTGAAATGAGACAGGTTCCCTTTAAAGAGATTTTGGGTATAAAGCTTGAAAATATGACTCTTCTCTAGTCACACAAGTAAGATATGACTCTTTTATGTTCATTTGCATAAAAGGCGGGAAGTAAAAAAATGCATAATACTTATTGAATTCGTCTGCAAATTAAATGTGCAATTTATATGTTTAGGGTAACACAATGAACCTTTAGAAACGCTCAGTGAGGGGAGCATAGTAGAGGTGACAGGTTCCCTTTAAGGAGCAGAGTGTGGCAGAAAAAACTTCATATTCTCACTACTCCTGATGATGAAATCTCCACTAATGGTATGTTTGTACTCTTCTCCCAAGCTGCTACTCAGTGCTGTCAGCATTTTAGCAAAACCTGGTCAAAACTGCTGACAAACTCTCTTTAATTTGTATTTTTGTGAATCTATATGATATAACTTACAAAACCACACATCCCCATATGGACATAAAATCACTTTGCATAGAAAGCTGATGTGAGGAAGCTGAAACTTAAAGGAACTGATGAAAATCCATGTCATCAATTGTCTCTCCTGCGTTTGTATGGGGTGCATATTTAATGTGGACAAAAAATATCACTATTTCCAGAGGAGAGTCAAGGGACCAATGATTTAACAACATGATTTCATCTTCCTCAACCATGCCTGATATATAATTTATTTTCCTTTGAATATAATTAATTTCTTTCCCTTTGCCTTCATTACATGTCTTTGCACGGGATTCTGACTGAATAGTAATCATGTTTATGAGCGAGGGCTAGCCTAGGTTAATACTTACGTTGCCTTGTATATTTAGATTTATTCAAATGAATTAATAATTTATCTATGGCGCACATACATACATCCAAAATTGTATAACAGAGAACGCAAAATGAATGGAGAATGAGTTTAGTATTTCTTTCTTCAGATATTTGCCTCTCCTATCTGCCCTAAGTAGAAACCTAAGTTGTCCACCTATGGTGCCGTTCTAATTAGTATCTCATGTCAGCCTTTGTGATGAAATACAAGCTTGTCTTATCCATAAGTTATATTCGTTATACTCTATGAGGCACATTTATTAAGACCAGCATTTTAGACACCGGTCTTAATAAGCCCCTCCGCTGGCGGTAGATCGCTGAAATTATGTAGAGGCGCTGGCGTATCCACCGCCGATTCTAAATGTAAGACAGCTTCCTTGCTGCCTTACATTTAGACCTTTTACTACACCTAAACCAGACTTTGAAAATGATGAATGAGATGGGTCTGCCGGCCCATCCCCTGCCCACGCATTGCCCCCTTTTTTTGGATTTGGCATAAGCGGGGAAGAATTTGCAGATTTCGCCGCAACATGAAGTGAGACAGAATCTGCGCCAGATATACGCCACAAAAGTAGCGTATGTCTGTTCATAAATGACCCCCTATATCCATACTTCTGTAATGGTCTTATTCCTGCAACAACCAGAGAAAGAACCAACTGGATTGGGCAATTTAACCTACAGCAACCCTCATTCCCAAAAGTTTGGTTAGGGTTGAAGTACACAGCTGGCCCCAAGACTTGGGAACCTGTAGCTAGTCTGGTAGGTATTTGCTTGGATATTAGCTGGGTGTAATTGCTGATACGGGTAGAGTATGAGTGTGAGTTCTTCCAGCTTTTCCCTTTAAAAAGTCCATTTATTATTTTTTTTTAAAACACTGCTTCAATAAAAGTTCATGATTATCAAAAATAGCACAAAATCCATTCCATGGCTTTTCATTATAAATCATGTATACTTGGTGCAGAACCTCCAAATACATGTTTACAGAGGGGATTGAGCGCATAATGTGCCTAGGATCGATAGATATGGAGCTACATTTTGGGGGAACTCTACCCCCTTTGTCAGAAATGAGTCCCGCACTCTTGCCATGGTTTAAATACCCTATAGTGAGAAATTAACCCTTTAACAACTATCAGTAACTTAAACACAAACTCACATGTAAAACCATTGACATAACACATGCATAACATATCGGTCGCTACGCTTAACAACCAGTTCTCAATCTAAGAACTTAAAGGGGTTGTCCGGGTTTAGAGCTGAACCCGGACATATCCCCATTTTCACCCAGGCAGCCCCCCTGATATGAGCGGAGAATTCCATGTTCCGGTGCTCTCCTTTGCCCTTTTTTTAGCAGGGAGCCCGGTGACGTCACCAGCACTAATGGGCGGGGCTTTAGCACTGCCCTAGCCTGTAAAATGGTCTGGGCAGCACTAAAGCCCGCCCATCAGTGCAGGTGACTTCACTGAATACACTGCTAAGTGGAAACTTCCGCCTAGCAGTGTAAAGAATTTAAACAAAGAAGCCCTCGCCCTGCACTAAACAGCGCAGGGCAGGGGAGAGCATCGGAGCATGAAATCCTCCACTGCTCATGTCAGGGGGGAAGGGGCAGAGGGGTGAAAATGGAGGTATGTCCGGGTTTAGCTTTAAACCCGGACAGCCTCTTTAGTTCATCTTAAATCACACACCCTGTGTCTTGTCTCCCAAAAATGCATGGCAACTGTTAATTCACTATATATCTTTTTTGTGCACAATCTGATTTTTCAGACACAGCCTTATCCTGTTCCAACTGTTTCTTCTGAGCGAATGATCTAAGGCCACGTTCACTTATGTGCTGTGAACTCCAGCAGTCTGTTCCAGCATACAGGCCAGCTTTCGGCCAAAATATACTACACGCAGCATTTTTTTGTCCGTCCGAGAGCCGGTATATATGCAGGATCCCATTACAGTGACTGGGGATCGGGCAGTGCATGGTAGTATCCGGCTATGCAGGATACAGTGAACGCCAGTAGTCCGTTCCTCCGCCATAACAGACTGCCGGAGTTCGCAGAGCATATGTGAACGTGACCGAATAGCGGACCGATGCTCATTCAGAGGCACCTACACTGCTCTAGATGTCTGTCCTACGTAAACTTTCCCACAAGGGCATTTTAACAAGTAAATCACGTTCTTACTATCGCATGACGCATGTAAAAAGAAAACCTGGGCGTCTATTTTTATTTTTTTTTTTAATTATATTTTTATTATAATTTTCAAGTATAACAACAGGTAACAGGGGTACCAAGGTTTCGGCTCGCAGGCCATAATAAATGAGTTCAGTGACATCTCAGGAGAGAAGTTAATACAAACATCAGCACTTCAAATCTTCAGCACACAGATCAAAAGCATAGCTTGTGTAGGAGTATAAGTCCAGTGGAGTACACACGGGTTGTAACGGACAAGGGGGCCTCCCCTCCGATCATTAAGAACAACATATATCCCTATATTCATAGAGACAAGAGGGTATCGCCCAAGCGGAGAGGTCTGGTACATAGGATGGCGTAATTAGGGGAAACATAATCATACTTCAGGTAGTATTGCCTTACACCTATCTTCCAGTAGGACATTCTATAAACTTGGAGACCTAAATTTGGTCCACAAGGACCATTTCTTGAGGAAAGCTACATGAGTACGCGATTCCCAGGATGACAGCTCCTCAAACCTGTGGATCTGATCGATTTTTTGTATCCACTGTTCTATGGGTGGTATCACGGGTTGTAACCAGAATTTTGGGAGTTGCAGCCTAGCAGCGAGAAGCATCTGATAAAACACCCATGGTAGCTTGTCAATACCCTTAATATTGGAAAAGGACAAGAGGGCCATTTGGGGAGAGGGAGGGATTGAAGTGCCACAGACTTTGTTTGCAAGCGAAAAAACCTCTCTCCACCATTTCAATATCAAGGGGCAACTCCACCAAATGTGTAGGAAAGTTCCTTTCTCCTCAAGGCACCTCCAGCACGTGTCAGAAGCCGATTCAGCAAATCTAGATGTTTTATCAGGTGTGTTGTACCACCTTGTAAGGATTTTATAGCCGTTTTCCTGAATTCTGACACAGCGGGAGGCCCTATGAGGGGAGTCTAGTAGTTTGGGTATGGATTCACAGGGAATCGAGATGTTTAAGTCTCGCTCCCATTGTGTCACAAAGGACGGTTTGGCAAGCATGGGGGGTAACCTTAGCCTACTATAGACCTGTGAGACTATTTTTTTGGGTGGGGAGCCTGTGGAAATCCGGGATTCCAGCCAGACCATGGGCCGAAGAAGGTCCCCATAGCTAATGTGTTGTTTCAGGTAAGCTCTAACATAAGAGACTGAGAAAAAGTCCCGTGGGCGGGGATTTAGCAAAGCATTTGCATTTTCTGAGTCCATCCATTCTCCATTCAAGAGGGCAAGGGCAGATATCTGGGTGGTGGAAGAAAGAAGCTCCGGAGAGGTTGCGCTTCTCAAAGCCGGAGGGGCAGTATGCAAGATGTCAGATATAGTCAGCACAGGGGAAGGGAATGGGATATGGCAATGCGAAGAGGAGGTCCATTTCCACACCTCAATCGTAGCTTTGATAATTGGGTAGTGTGACGTGAAGCTCGGGAGTAACACTTTATGACCAAGCAAGAGTGCTCTGGCTGATCTATTCAAGATGTCTAATTCAACCTGTACTGCTATTGAGGGAGGAGTAGGGCGTAACCATGCGATCGCCCGTGATAGGAGAATGGCTTTACCATATAAATCGGGGCTTGGTAAGCTTATTCCTCCTGCATGCCTGGGCTTTATGAGGAGAGCAGTGGATAACCTTGCTTTCCTTCCGCTCCAAATGAAGGATCGGAATTTTTGCATAATTGATTCATAATAGTGCTTGGGGACAGGGATGGGGAGGACTTGCTGGAGATAGGTGAGACGAGGGAGTATTAAAGAGGACAGGAGATTTTTGCGGCCAAACCAAGATAGTGTCGGGTTGGAGCGGGCCATGCTGTCAATGGAATCAAAGAGTGACTTTTTTAAAGGTATGTAATTGAGAGCGAAAAGGTCGGTTATCTCAGGACTAACCTTCACCCCTAGATAGGTTATAGTGGGGGAGGACCAATTAAATGGAGAGTCTTTCATCAGCTGGTGTTTGGTTGTCTCTGACACCCCTGAGCAGAGAACCAACGATTTGCTGGCATTGATTTTGAAGTCCGATAAGGAACTGTATGTGTTTAGATGGGACTGAATTCGGGGTAGTGAGACTTTCGGATTGACCGTCATTATCAAGACGTCGTCCGCAAAGGCTGCTAATTTCTGGTCCCTACCTCCCAAACATAGACCCGCCACCTCCCGGTCCAATCTTATAGTGGCAAGCAGTGGCTCGAGGGCTAGTATAAATAGCAAGGGTGATAGGGGACAACCTTGGCGTGTCCCATTCCCTATGGAGAATGGGAGTGACAGGGTACCATTGACTAAAACAGAAGCAGTGGCATGCTTATACATTGAGAAGGTCGCCTGGACGAAAGGTTCAGGCAGACCGAATCTCAACATGACCTGTTTCAAATAAGACCAGTTGATCCGGTCGAAAGCCTTTTCCGCATCAGTGCTAAGTAACAACAGAGGCGAAGAGAGCTTTTTGGCGTGACAAAGGGTATTAATTACTCTGGCTGTATTGTCCTTGCCCTCTCTGCCACGGATAAAGCCGACCTGATCACCATGTATTAACTGCGGGAGAAGGATGGCTAATCTGTTTGCCAACATCTTGGCCAGGAGTTTGAGGTCTATGTTTAGGAGGGAGATGGGTCGATAGCTGGGGCACAGTGTAGCATCCTTCCCTTCTTTAGGAATGAGGGTAATATTTGCCGCCGTCATGTCCCTGGATAGAGGAGTACCTTTAAGTGCAAGGTTACAAACTTCCAGGAGATGTGGAAGCAGGAGATCCTGAAATGTTTTGTAATAAGCTAACGGGAGCCCATCGGGGCCCGGACTCTTTCCTGAAGGCATTTGGTTCATTGCTATTTTGAGTTCTCTTATCGAGAAGGGAGCCTCCAGAGCTTGTTTCTGCGACGGGGATATTTCCGGGAGGTTAGCGGCATCTAGAAAGGAAGCTATTGCCGAGACATGAGTTTCCGGGTCTATACTAGAGGGGAGATTGTATAGGTCCTTGTAGAATGAGCGAAAAAGTGTCGCTATCTGAGTCGCTGAGAACACGGGATTCCCATCTTGTGGGGTTAATTTATGAATATAATTTGCAGATCTCCTCCCCTTGATCCTATTCATAACAAACTTGGTGGCCTTATCCCCGTGGGCGAAAAATTTGTGTTGAGAGTTCATATAAAATTTGGCCGCCCTTTGGGTCAGGAGGGATCTAAGTTTGGCCCTGTGGTTCGACAGCTCCTGGAATTGTGGATCAGAAGGTTTCGTCTTGTGCAAAGCTTCCAACCTCTGAATATGTTTTAATGTATCGTCTATGTTTTTTTCTCTAGTTTTCTTCAAGTGCGCACCTATACTAATGCAGTGACCCCTAATAACTGGTTTGTGGGCGTCCCAGAGTGTGTTTACCTGGATTTCCGGGTTCTTATTCAGGGAAAGGTATTCTGTAATACATTTAGTTATTGAATCGATTGAGTCTTGATAACCCAGAAGGGATTCGTTAAGGCGCCAATGGAAGCATGTCGGGGTTGCATGGGGGGCAATGACTTTCATAAAAACTGGAGAGTGGTCTGAGAGGTGAATAGAGCCTATAGATGGCTCCTTACATAGATGTAGATGTTCCTTAGAAATAAGCAGATAATCTAGTCTATGGTAGGAGCCATGTACAGAGGAGTAGAACGTGAAGTCTGAAGTATTGGGATGGTGGGATCTCCACACGTCTATCAGGTGTAGCTCCCATAGGCGGTTTCTGATTGCTTTTAAGGATTTGTTGGACTGGGATGATTTATGGGTGGAGGCGTCAAGTTGCGGCACTAGTGTTACATTAAGGTCTCCCCCTGCAATTACCACACCCTCCTGGAAGGAATCTATGGTAGGGAATATATCTGAGAACCAACTGGATTGATTTGAGTTAGGGGCATATAAGTTAATGAAGGTGTAAACCTGCGACCCAATGGAACCTTTGAGTAAAATAAACCTTCCTTCCGGGTCTAAAATCTGGTTGATAAACTTGAAAGGGATCTTCCTCTGGAACCCTATGCTGACCCCACTAGATGCAGAGGAATTACCCCCACAGTGGTACCAGTCAGAATAGTGGGAGAAGCGCATATCTGGATAGCGGTTGAATCTGAAATGTGTCTCCTGTAGGAATATCACCCCAGCTCCGGCTTTTCTTAAAATGGCAAAGATTTGGCTCCTTTTTGAGGGGGAGTGAAAACCCTTGACATTGTAAGAAGCTACCAATAGGTCAGCCATTGGGATATGTGTAGGTGAGATTACCTTGTAGCTGGTGAGATCTTCCCCAAGAGAGCATTCCAGATTTGTGAGGGTCCGCTGTCAGGTGTACCGTGGAGTACGCTATAGGAAGGTGTTCTCTCCATGTCAATGGTGGAGACAAAAACCCTGGTGGGGAAATAGGATTAGAAAAGGGAAAGGGGAACATAACAAAACAGATTAGAATAACATGACAAAAGTTAACAGACATAACGGGGTATGTCATACAATATGGAGAGGGGTGTAGATGGTCTCCAGACCGGTTGGGAGACCGTATAACGCCCAGATGAGGGCCGTGGTCAGGTACTAACGGGAAGGATAAGAGAATTTCCCATTACGGTAAGGGTGACATTAGGTCACATAGGTGATTGGATCTAGTTGAGGTAGCTCTGGGTTATGGGCATAAAAAGACACCAACAACTGGCACAATCAAAACCACACCATACAAAACCCTCTATTGCTCCTGAGACAAGCTCCTCGGGGTAAGATGGTGGCCTCTTTTTTTGGAGCGGGTAGATTTTGGAGTGCGGAGAACTTCAAACGGTGCCACATTAGGAATATCTGGCAGGATGCCTAAGTCCTGAAAAAGTTCCCAATTTTCAATCGGCATAGGGGTCACATCCAGAAGCTCATATACTGCCGTGAGATCAGTGAAGGACGCAACATTAACCCTTTTGCCCGCATAGGAAAAGCTGAGTCCAAACGGATAAGTCCATCTGTACAAAATTTTGTTGGATCGGAGCCAATCTGTCAGGGGCTTGAGGGATCGACGTTTCTTCAGAGTTGAAGGGGCCAAATCTTGAAAGATCTCGATCTTGGAGTCTTCATAGGCCAGATCCGCATGGTTGCGCGCTGACTCCAGAATGGCAGCCTTTACTTGGAAGTTGAGAAATCTGCATATGACATCTCTGGGCGGTTCTGTGGGTTTTGGCTTGGGCCTCAGAGCTCTATGTGCCCTTTCTATGATAATTTCTTGCGGGTGATCAGGGCCCAGCAGTGAGCTGCATATTTCAACAATAACGGCCGACACCTCGCCAGGGTGAACCGACTCTGGCACCCCTCTAAACCGCAGGTTGTTGCGGCGCCCCCTGTTTTCCTGGTCTTCCAGTGAGGTATGTAGGTCATTTAAGTATACGGCACAGCGTCGGAGGGAGTCAGAGACCGACGTCTGATGGGTGAGGATCGCTGCTTGACGCGTCTCCAGGGCCTCTACTCGCTCTCCCACTTGTCTCACCTCGTGCCTGCATGCAGACAGCTCCGCTAGGATCGGCTCCATCACCCTATTCAGGGCCCGGTCGAGGTACTTTCTCGTGAGCGGGAGGCCAGCGGTGGGGTGAGAGCCTTCCGAATCGCTTTCCCCCTCCGATTGTGCAGAGGCGCGCTTCTGAGCTTTAGATAGCGGTGTCGGCGCCATCTTGGGTTCCCTGGCGGCAACCGTGGAGGCAGCTTTTCTTAAGAATTTCTCCATATCACCGCCTGATGCCTGTAACTTAGAGGGAGCTGGGGTGTCACAATGCTTTGCGTTCCCGATTTTGACCATTTTCTGCTAGAGATAGCTAATGTTTGCTGGCGTTAGGAACGGGTCTCCACACAGAGCAGCGAGCTATGCGACCATCTCCATCCGGCGCTAGCTCCGCCCCCCTGGGCGTCTATTTTAAATCCATATAAAAGTTGATGAATCACATCCCCTTTAATAACCACACTGAAATTGTGACAATTCAGACATGGATTGTGTACACTGAAAGGTCTCTTTATAGTAGATGTTCTTTATGATGAAATATCTTCTGTACTGAGTAAACTATTAGCCAGTGTTTTACCCCTCTTGTATCCAAAACGAGGCTTATCCTAAAAAAGGGAACCATTCCAGTGTTTCACAACAGCGCATCTCACTAACACCAAATGTGGATCATAACCATCAAGATACATGATTTTATCATCCTTCTTAACTCTAACTTCAGATTTAAATAATAAACTTCTATCGATCATCCCAACCTCCTGACCAACACGTACCATGTCTTCTCTAGGATGACCTCTAGCCAGGGGCTGACTGGCAACTTTTGGCCCAGGGGGCAAGTAACACCCAGAGGCCCACTGAGCCCCCCTCCTGCTTTCCCATTTCCCCTGCCTCCTCCTGACCCCCCCCTCTTGCCACTTTCGTCAGCCATGTAAATTCCAACACAGGAAAACAAAATAAACCAGGGATGCTCCGATATATCGGTCGCCGAAACATATCAGCCGAAAATGGAATTTTTGGTATAATGCCGAAAGTGTCATTTTCTGGCTGATACAGTGTTGCATCCGTGTATTCTCTCCTCCCCGCTGGGCGCTGCTCTGTGTCCCCCCCATGACACTTGATGACTTTTGCAGGAGAAACTGTACATTGTGTGGCACAGTGTAGGCTAGATGTGTATAACAAACATATTTCATATGAACACTTACAGTTACTTGGCCCTTGGGGATCTCGGACGCCACTTCCACACTTTGGCCGGGGGCTCGGCGGAGCTGATGTTGTGCTTTATCCTAATGAGAAAAATTTCATAATAAGGATTTGGAGAAGGGGCAGAGGGATAGCAGAGCAGGGAGAAGCCAGTGCTGCTACTAGGGGTCATACCATGGGGGAGTAATAAAGCCCACCATAATGCCCCCCCCCCCCCAGTAGAAATAATTCTCCTTATAATAGTGCAAAAAATACCCCCTTGTAATGTCCCCAATTGAGCTAATGTCCCCATAGTGCCCCCTATAATGTGCCAGTAGCCAATAGCCCCCTATAATGTGCCAGTAGCTATAGGCCCCCCTATAATGTGCCAGTAGCCATAGGCCCCCCATATAATGTGCCAGTAGCCATAGGCCCAGCACTATAATGTGCCAGTAGCCAGATAGTGCCCCCCTATAATGTGCCAGTAGCCAGATAGTGCCCCCCTATAATGTGCCAGTAGCCATAGGCCCCCTATAATGTGCCAGTAGCCATAGCCCCCCCTATAATCTGCCAGTAGCCATAGCCCCCCCCCCCCTATAATCTGCTAGTAGCCATAGCCCCCCCTATAATCTGCCAGTAGCCATAGGTCCCCCATAATGTGCCAGTAGCCATAGGCCCCCCTATAATCTGCCAGTAGCCATAGGCCCCCCACTAATGTGCCAGTAGCCAGATAGGGCCCCCCACTAATGTGCCAGTAGCCAGATAGGCCTCCCCCCACTAATGTGCCAGGAGTAGCCAGATAGGGGCCCCCCTATAATGTGCCAGGAGTAGCCAGATTGTGCCCCCCTGCCCCCCACCCCCCTCATAAAGTGCCAGCCCAGTAGCCAGATAGGGGGGGGCCCTATAATGTGCCAGGAGTAGCCAGATTGTGCCCCCCTGCCCCCCACCCCCCTTATAAAGTGCCAGCCCAGTAGCCAGATTAGGGGGGCCCCCCTATAATGTGCCAGGAGTAGCCACTAGCCAGATTGTGCCCCTGTGCCCCCCTGCCCCCCACCCCACTCATAAAGTGCCAGCCCAGTAGTAGCCAGATTAGGGGGGGCCCTATAATGTGCCAGGAGTAGCCACTAGCCAGATTGTGCCCCCCTGCCCCCCACCCCCCTCATAAAGTGCCAGCCCAGTAGTAGCCAGATAGGGACAGAAATAAAGAAAAAAATATATATGTCAGTCAGACTTATACTTACCTCCCTGCTTCTCTGGAATACTCCGGTCCCGCCTCCAGCCAGCACAGATGCAATCACTTTACGGCAGCGCAGCGGCTCAGTTAGGCCGCAGGACCGGCGCAGGTGGCGCGATGACGTCATCGCGCCGATGACGTCATCGCGCCGCCTGCGCCGGTCCGGCGGCCTGTCTGATAGGCTGCCGGCAACACGCCTCCCCTGCTCCCCGTCTCCCTGGCATAAAGTGGCTGTTCATTCCGGCCCGGCCGGCCGGGACAGCTAGCCAGGGAGGCCCGGGGGGCAATTGCCCCCCTGCCCCCCGTCCCAGTCCGCCCCTGCCTCTAGCTGTGGACTTATCGACCATTTTCTCCATATTTCTCTGATATTCCACCTTCTCACTGCAGATCACTTGACTCTTCCCCTAAACACTTGAGGCGTATGAAAACTCTCACGTCTTATCAGTCGGCTTAGTTTACGGAGTAGTGATTAATCTATGCCCGATCTTATTCATTTCCATATCTAAATACTGTGATGTGGCAGCATCCTTAGTCAATGCAAATTCCAACAATTCATGCTGATCCTTCACATACAGCATAAACTCGGATAACTGCACTTCAGAACCAGTCCACAACTTGAACACTTTGTCAGTGTCGGGCTGAAGTCCCTTGGGTCCGCTAAAGGAAATGATATTGAGGACCCATCCTCTTTGTATATAGGACATTAAAGGCCCTGTTTTATTAGGGGTCCATTATTGTCAGAGCTTTGGCCCACCAGAGGATCCTCTGGTACTCTGGTGGGCTAGTCTGACCCTGCACATTGTCCACATACCTCAACCACATAGCTATGTGGACAATAAATCACATGCGCAATCTGAAAAGATGACATAAAATGTTTGCAAAACTTGGAGCTGCAGGGGACCCCCATAGAAGTCCCCTGCAGCTATAAGTAGTGTTGAGCGCGAATAGTCGAATAGCAACTATTTCTTGCGAATATCGGCACTTCGATAAATCGCGAATATTTAGAATATATTGATATATATTCGTTAAAACTAATATTCTTTTTTTTTGTTTTTTTTTCATCTGAACCCATTAGTGATAGTAAATGTAATAGGTTCAGATGAAAAAATAAAAAATAATCTGAATATTCATATTGCGAATATAGTGCTATATTCTACATATTTGACAATTCTACCAAGCCAACCCAATAGGAAAGTTGCTTAACGCCCTTACGCGATTTGATTAATGCGCATATTTAAATGCCGATTTTTCGCGTTGGATAAACTATATTAAAGAATATTTTAATTCAGTACTGACTAGGATATTTTAGCCTTCTCACATTGGGCCACAAGCAAAAAGCAGGCCGGTAATAGACTATTACTTGTGGGCCAATGTGAGAAGGCTAAAATATCTTAGTCAGTACTGAATTAGAATATTCTTCATTATTTAATATAGTTTATCTTATGCGTAAAATGCGCATGCGCACATGAATATTTCAATAACGATTTTTCGCAATAGAACAGCATTGTACAGTATATAACGAAGTCTCGAATTAGCGAATATATCACAAATATTTAGCAAAATATTTGTGAAATATCGCGAATTCGAATATGGCACCTGCCATATAAGTAATATTTAGGCCCAAACAAAACGCAATTCATAGTAAGCACTAATTCCAATAAAGACATCAAGAAACCAGCTAAAGTGTTAGTTTTGGATTCTCACAAATCTTCTCATGAACATCCATCATCTACTTTTTTAACTTGGAATATTTGTATATAAGCTCTTGATATCTAAAGAACACACCCAAGTAATATTGGTGACATCAACATCTTTAACCCTTTGTAAAAAAAAAAACTCTAATATCTTTAAAAAAAATTACGTAATTTGCGAACCATATCCTGCAGATAACTATCAACAAATATTGCCAAAGAACGTAACAAAGAGTTCACCCCTGAGACCATTTTGGCACAAAGTACAACATGAGTGCGAGGGAATTGATTCATAAATGTTGATTTGGACAAACCAAGGACTGTTCCTGCGAACCCTCGTTACCGATAATCTGGCCATCTAAATGTGCTTCCGATCACTCGATGAACAAGCAAAACGCTTGTTCATCAGGTGATCCTGTCGTTCGTGCAGGCACCACCAATCATCATTTCTGGACAGCAGATCGAGTGGTCTAAACAGCAATCTACTGCCCAGAAACAAAGATACTGTATGGGAACGAGGGGTCGAAATAGCCATCCCTCATCCTTAGTCTACATGCACACGACGGTACAGTTTTTTGCGGTCCGCTAACCGCGGATCTGCAAAAAACTGAGGCCGTCCGTGTGCCTTTTGCAATTTACGGAACGGGTGGCCCATTGTAGAAATGACTATTCTTGTCCGCAAAACGGACAAGAATAGGACATTCTATATTTTTTTTGCGGGGCCACGGAATGGAGCAACGGGTGTGCACAGCACACAGAGTGCTGTCCGCATCTTTTGCGGCCCCATTGAAGTGAATGGGTCCGCACCCGAGCCGCAAAAACTGCAGCTTGGATGCGGACCAAAACAACGGCCGTGTGCATGTAGCCTTATACTGTGAAGGAGATCGCTGCATGTAAATTAAGCGGTCTCCTTCACTGAGCGAGCAGCCAACTGTCGGGAAGGAACGCCTCCTTCCCAACAATCGGCCGATCCATCGGCCAGTCTAAACCTGCCTTAAGAGCCTACTTTTGATAATGGCTAGCTGGGCGTAATGGATGGTAGAGCTGATACAAAGTCTGAAATTATACCTAATATAACAAAAAATGGGAAATAGAAGGTGGTTGGGCAGATGATAGCAACAAGAGACTGGCATATTCAGATATGGCACTAAGAGTAAAATGTAAAAGTAGTCAGTTGGGGCAAAAGTTGGGTGACAGCAGTCAAGCAGGGCTAGTACTCAGTTCTAAAGGGGGTAATTTAGGTAGGGAGTTAGACCTAGTTCCAGGACACAATACTTCTGTCCCAGATGAGGTGATATATCTCTTCATCCAAGAAAACAGGAGGAAGTGAGCAATTAGTGGATCGCCCCTTGGTCGCACTCCTGACACTACACTACTTCAAATGGCTGATTTTGCCATTAAAAGCCCCCCCCCCAGCCAGGCATTCCCCTTGTAATAGCTGGTGACTAGAGATGAATTAATCAATTCTGAATGAAGCATTCCTTACCAATTTCCCCAAAAATTCTGATTCCAGTGAATTAGACATATCACTCAAAATGGCAGCCACCATTTTATAGGCCAGATGACCAAGAAGAAGGCATCTTCTACCAAAAAAGGATCATTTTTGTACCATTTTTTTATTTAAAAAAATAATTGGACAGTGCAGTTTGTTATTAAACCAGGTGTTTTCTTTCCTTTTTTTTTTTATTACCACCGGCTCCCACCCATTTACGGGTTGTCCGGCCGTTAATATTGATGAACTATTATCCGGATAAGTCATCAATATCTGATAGGCAGGGGTCCGAAACACAGCACCCTTACCAATCAGCTGTGGAACGAGGATGTCTTCCTGGTCTTCACACTACACCTCATCTACTGTGGAGTGGTGACATAGTGTAATTACAGGCACTCGCTCCATTCCCTTGAATGGAGAGAGTACTTGTATTACACTGCACTTCCAATATGATCGCATGGAGTGCCGTCTCTTCTTCAAACAGCTGATCGGCGGGTGTTGGACCCCGCTGATCTGACATTGATGGCCTATCCTGATGATAGGTCATCAATATTAATGGCTGGACAACCTCTTTAGTTCGAGTTGAATTTATTTGGGGCCAGATCGAATCTGATAGCCGATTTATGTGTATTGGACCTAAAACAAATTTTAAGAAATCCACTCATCCCTAACGATGGTTATTCAGGCAAATGGTGGTCCATTGAATACAATGATGCCTCGAGCCCACCAGAGTGGGAGCTTCTTTTAAAGAGTGACTCTCTGCTAGCGCTGAACAGGATACCTCATTAAAACATACAACTCATTTAAAGGATACCTTCAGAGGTAATTTTTTTTTATGATTGCATGTTACTCATTTTTGGCTGAATTTTTTTTTTTCGAATGGCCTTTATTAAAAATATTGAGCTTTTTTGTCACAAAGGGTTAACTGTTTTTCTAACTGTGTGACTGGTACTTTCATTTTCACTTTGTGCCATTCATCTAATAAACTTTAAACTACTGAGAGGTCATAAACATTTATTTAAGCCACACTCTTATCAGTAAGCTAAGAGCTGAGCTATAATGAGTGTTTATAAGGTCAGAGAGCAGAGATAAGGAGTCTGTCAGCTCCTGGTCTGACGGAAAAGACAGAAAATCCAAAGGGTGCTATTAGAGCATGTCACCTCTGTACAGAAAAAAGGACCAATAAAAAAACAATGCTCAAAATGAGTACAGTGCGATAATAAAAAAAATTGCTCCCAAAGGTGTACATAGCCTTTAAGCATTTAATTTCTACCACACTGTAATATAGTATATAAAAATAATTTTAAAAAATGTATTAACAAATATAAGATAATACATAAAATATAAAAAATGTAATGATATAAATATTATTTCTTTGACAATTTTTTTTTTACTAGAAGTTTTTTTATTGTTTTATTATTAGATTGTAATTGCTCGTGTTCACTTTCTAAGCCTTTGTTTCTTGAGACTGGAGCAAGCCTAGAATAACCAGGCATTCAGGGAATGTTGATCTCTTAACATAATAAAAGTAACAGGGTATTGGTACTTTGGGGAGAGGACATGGAGCGCTCTTACTTTCAAGTACTTTGACCAATGAGCAGGGAGAGGCTTCTCAATTAGCTCAAGGTTGTAGCAAATACTGAATATCTGTCCCAGATATTGTTACAGCTTGCTGTCATTGATTTATGAACATAGCATAAAGAAGACTCCAGGAAGCAGTGTGATAGAAAAATCCGGCATATAAAAATGAACGAAAAAAAAAAAAACAGCCATTCCTCTCATCACAAAGGCAATTTACTAGACTCGCGACACAAATATAAACTAGAGATGTAAAAGAGAGAAAAGTATTGTAATTTAATGTGTTCAGGTATAATATCTAATTGTAAAACAGCTGAGATGTTTCAATTATTTTTACATCTTACATGCATTAGTATATTTTTTTATTGTATGACCCTTTATTTTGTTTGCAGCTTTCTATTCTCTCTGCACAGATTTCCCACATTAAAGTGGAATACACTTACGAGAATTTTAGATTATTATTGTTTTCTTGCTCCATATTGGAAAGATGCACGTTTTCCGATTAGTGCTGATTATTGCTTTTTTATTATTGTTATATTATTAGCTGCCTTTAAAATATAATAAAGTTTCCACAGCTTCCCAAATATTTATCCAATGTAAAAAACATTAATTATTATTTGGAATGTTTTTCTAAAAACATTTATGTCACTTTTTTTGTACTTTTGCACTATATTAAAGAGTTTGCATATTAAAGGAGTTTTGTTTTTGTTTTTGCTAACCATGCTTTTTTCTACAAGTAAGTAAGTACCCCTTTCTGATGCAATAAAAAATACAATGAAAAAATGACATAAAAAACAACACACACTGCTTCTGGAGTTTTTCAAGCAGAGACAAAAAATAATTGTACTCTGTAAATACCATTACAGCCAAGAACTGGAAGCAGCGTTTTTTTTTTTTGTTTTTTTTTTATGCAATAAGCCCAGAAATAAAGGTTGGAAAATAATTGCACCAAAAAATTCAAAAGTCAAAAAAATACCAAAAAAGACCACTGGGGGAATGTATTAAGACAGTCTTAAAGGGGTTGTCTCTCACTTCAGTAAATGGCATTTATCATGTAGAGAAAGTTAATACCAGGCACTTACTAATGTATTGTTATTGTCCATATTGCCTCCTTTGCTGGCTGGATTCATTTTTCCAGCAAATTATACACTTGTTTCCATGGTTACGACCACCCTGCAATCCAGCAGCGGGTGGCCGTGCTTGCACACTATAGTGAAAAGCACTAACCTATGTGCACTCCCATGGTCCCAGCCACCAGAGAGTCCAGCACTTTTTCCTATAGTGTGAAAGCATGGCCACCACGGATGGATTGCAGGGTGGTCTGTATCCATGGAAACGAGCAGTGTATAATGTGTGAAAAATTAATCCAGCCAGCAAAGGAGACACTATGGAGAATCACAATACATTAGTAAGTGCCTTGTATTAACGTTCTCTACATGATAAATGCCACTTGCTGAAGTGAAACAACCCCTTTGAGGCTTCTTTTACATGTCCGTGTCTGAGAGGACATCCGTGACAAGATGGTCAGTGGTTCATCCATAAAAATGTCTGTAAAGAATCTATGTTTTGTCCATGTGTTTGTTTTTTTGCTTTCGCGTGTCCTCAGTGTGCCACATACACTGCTAGGCTGAAAATAGGTTTCCAAAGCATCTCCTAGCAATGATCCATGAAAACCACGGACCAAACACGGATAGCATCTATGTGGTCCCCGTGATCCATAGACCATAATGTGAGCGAGGGATCTGTAATGTCAACACGGACCCACAATCAGTGGAAAACCTCTGATGTGTGAATAGACACATTAAAGGGCCTCTGTCAGCAGTTTTGTCCCTATGACACGGGCTGACCTGTTACATGTGCGCTTGGCAGCTGAAGGCGTCTGTGTTGGTTCCATGTTCATATGTGTCCGCATTGCTGAGAAAAATGTTGTTTTAATATATGCAAATGAGCCTCTAGGAGCAACGGGGGCATTACCATTACACCTAGAGGCTCTGCTCTCTCTGCAACTGGCATGTTCTCTGCACTTTGATTGACAGGGCCGGGCAGTAAAAATCGTCATCACGCCTGGTCCTGGTGGAGAGGGCGCGGCAGTTGCAGAGAGTGCAGAGCCTCTAGGTGTAATGGTAACGTCCCCGTTGATCCTAGAGGCTCATTTGCATTTTTTTAAACATCTCATATATGCGGGCACATATGAACATGGGACCAACACAGATGCCTTTATCTACCAAGCGCACATATAACAGGTCAGCCAGTGCCAAAGGTACAAAACTGCCGACAGATGCCCTTTAAAGTCAATGGATATGTGATTGGTCCGTGGCATGTGCAATGTAAAAACATACATGATAATCAGACATCATACAGTATAGGACAAACTCTTTCTAAAAAGCTAGAACCAGCCCTGTACCTCACATGGGTCCAGAGATCTCCACATTCACTGCTCCAATTGCTCTATTAGATCCTATTTAAGCTGACAGCTTGGAAGTGTGTGTTCTTCTACTGCAGTTCTTCCGGTCACAGCTCAGGGGACATGTCCTTTATGCTATAGCTCTCCCAGGCACAGCTTAGGGGTGTATATTTTTTGCTGTAGCTCTCTCTCTCTTTCACAGCTCCGGGTGTGTCCTTTCTGCTGTAGCTCTATTTCCATCACAGCTCCAGGGTGTGTCCTTTCTGCTACAGCTCAGGGTTGCGTTCTTTAGGCTATAGCTCTCTACCTGTCACAACTCAGGCGACATGTCCTTTCTGCTGTAGCTCTCTTCCTGTAACAGCTTAGGGGTGTTTCCTTTATGCTATATCTCTCCTCCTGTAACAGCTCAGGGGTGTGTCCTTTCTGCTACAGCTCTCCCTGTAACAGCTCAGGGGTGTGTCCTTTCTGCTACAGCTCTCCCTGTCACAGCTCAGGGGTGTGTCTTTTCTGTTGCAGCTCTGTCCCATTACAGCTCACTAGGTGCTGGGTGCATCCTTTTTGCTTCAGCTCTCCCTGTCACAGCTCAGGGGTGTGTCTTTTCTGTTGCAGCTCTATCCCATTACAGCTCACTAGGTGCTGGGTGCATCCTTTTTGCTTCAGCTCTCCCTATCACAGCTCATGGGGGTGTCTTTTCTGATGCAGCTCTCCCTATCACAGCTTGGGGGGGGGGGTGTCTTTTCTGATGCAGCTCTCCCTATCACAGCTTGGGGGGGGGGGTGTCTTTTCTGATGCAGCTCTCCCTATCACAGCTCAGGGGGTGTGTCTTTTCTGATGCAGTTCTCCCCATCACAGCTCATGGGGGTGTCTTTTCTGATGCAGCTCTCCCTATCACAGCTCAGGGGGTGTACCCTTTCTCAGGGGGCATGTCCTTTCTCCTGCAGCTCTTTCCCTGTAACTGCCACAGCTTCTAACAGTATATAAGGCTGGTGGTAGTTTAAGAGTGGAACTGAGCATGTGCGACCACCTGAGTAAGTGGACTTGCACATTACTATACAGATTAAACACTAGGGGGCGCCATTATTATGAAGAAAAGAAAATATCATATATACAACTGGAGTATTTTTGTAACGGAAAGTAAATGACAAAAGTCACTATTTTTTCATTTTGAATTATATTAATATAACATTTAATGGTTCTTGAAAACCCCCTTAAAGGTGTGAAATGGACACCATGAATTTAGGCAGAATAACTGTATAAATATTTTTTTATATTATTATAAATATCATTTTGGATAGATTTTTTTTCCCTTTCCTTAAGAAAATTAATAACTTTGTTAAATAAATATATAAAACCGCTTCCCCACAAACGCACGGGATGATCCACCAGGAGACTCCTCGCGAGGAAATGAAGCTTCGCTTCTTGTTTTCTTTTGTTTTGTTTTTTTAAAGGAGGAAACAAAGGAGCAGATTATCCCTTGCTGAAAGTTAGCTGCTAGGCGAGGAAATATCGTATAATGAAAAATTAAAGAGTGGTGAGGAGGGATCCACCTGCTGTCACGATGCCTTATTAATTTCGTGTAATGCCCCGCAATTGATCCATTTAACGACACCTCTACCTTTTCACAGGTAAGTACGCCTCTGGAGGAAACGCACATCCTGACATTATCCCACTGCTGGGACTTCCACGGTTGCAAATGTATATGTTCTCTTGCTAATCTGCATTCAGGCAGTTTGTGATACGTAAGCTGTTTAGGTTCAATGGTGTTTCACAAGCGCTGTTTATCGGGGACTGTATTTTCTCCAGGGTAAAAAAAAAGCGAGCTCTACATCAAAGCCTGATTGAGCAGAAAATACGTGCTAATGCTCACAGCAGTGCTCTATTATAATATAAGCACGCTTGTAAATATTCACCACGTGTTATTATGCCATTTGAACCAAGAATATTGCAAGGTCAAGGGTCGCCCCTAATGCTCTCTCGAGAGAGTCGCTGGTTTTGAATATAACCAAATGGGATAATAGTGAGGAATACCCAGAGGGGAGCAGCGGAGCACATTATAACGGAGCGTGCGGCGATTTTTTTTTTTTTCTTTTATTTTTTTTTTTTTCAAACAGTCCGGAGCAGCCATTATTAATGGAAATACGGGTCTAATGATAAGGAGCGGATCTTTGTCATAATAAGCTCCACAAGGCGCACCCTGCAGCATGCTCTCAATCACTGGCCCTCATTAGGGTGCTGTCACCTGCTCAGTATGCGGGCTTAAAGGGGTCGACTTATTTTCAGTAATGATTGAAAATAATAGAGGGGCATTGCATCGCGGAGGACCTCCGTTAATTAGCTAGTCAGAGGAGAACGTCAACTGGTTACGTAGATAGCAGGCTATGTCTATCGGTGTGGTGCAATGCTTGATTTTCCCTGTGGAGGCGCTGCAGAGAAATAGAACACTTGGTGAGTAATGAAATGGTCAGCAGGGAGACACCCTGCACTCATACCAGTGATCTTATAGAAGCAAAAACATTAAGGTCATGAGCTTTGCTTTCTGTCCCTAAATCCAAATAGACAATCTGCAGCCAATTCGTTACGTGTTAACGCGCTTTAAAGAGGACCTGACACCGCTCCTGACATGCCTGTTTTAATAGCTTCATGCATTCCCCATGTAATAACAATTCTGGAGCATCTGTTCTTATGGCTGTATGTTGTGTCATTCCTTTATTATTTCTACTAGAAGTTATGAATGAATTGCTAGCAGTCTGCAGTAACGGTACAGAGGGGAGGTAACCAGTTGGAGGCGTGTCCCTGCACAGTCTGACAATGTCAGCACTGATTGGCTAGAGTGAGTCTGTGCAGGTACACACCCCCAACTGGTTACCTCCCCTCCGTACCTTTACTGCAGACTGCTAGCAATTCATTCATAACTTCTAGTAGAAATAATAAAGGAATGACACAACATACAGACATAAGAATAGATGCTCCAGAATTGTTATTACATGAGGATTGCATGAAGCTATTAAACCAGGCATGTCAGGAGAGGTAACAGGTCCTCTTTAAGTCTGACTTCTGTCTGAATTCCTGGTTTTCCTGTGCAACTGCCTTAGGGTAAGGCCACAAGGTCAGAATTCTGCATGAATTTTTGGGAGCCAAAACCAAGAGTGAATTAAAAAAGAGAAGTTGTATCTGTCTTTTATACTTTGCTTTTATGATCCACTCCTGATTTTGGCTTCCAAAACTGCATGCAGAAACCTGACCGTGTGGTCATACTGTTAGATCAGAGGGTACCTCAAGGATCATGTCTTCAATCAAGTTCACACCTTCTTGCAAGGGTTCAAGGGGAATACCATGGCTTGATGTCTAGCGGCAGTCACTAGTAAGTATAGCCACAGTCTAGACGTCCCATACCTTTGTGCAAGAATGGGGGGAATTGGCAACCCCCCCCCCCCATTTCGCCGGAACACCAAAGTAAACATGACTTACCTGCTTCCCAGCACCTGCTCCACGCTCCTTCTCCTGCAGACCTGTGATGCTCAAAATGGGCCTGCTCAAGCGGCCCATCAAGGGCCTGCAGGAGAAGGAGCGGGGAGCTGATGCTAGGAAGAAGCTAAGTTGCAGGTCTGGCAGAATGGGGAGAGGGGTTGCCAATCCCTCTCCCTCCCCCTCCCCCCCCCCCATTCTTGCAGAACCCTTTCAAGGCTGGGGCTACACAGTGACATGTTACTTAATGGCAAGTCTCAGAATCCAAAAACATTTGCGTGACTTGTCTGCAACTTTCCTTAATGCAATTTTCAGAAATTGTTGGGTCATGGTCCTGGCATGTTGAATGTCACACAGTCTTCATGTCGACATGTAGCTCCAGCCGAAATCTTTACTTCTATGCCTCTATATGCAGTGGTGAGGTAAGGATGACTGTCAGACAAAGGCCTCATGCACACGACAGTATTTTTTCACGGTCCGCAAAAACGGGGTCCGTAGGTCCGTGATCCGTGACCGTTTTTTCGTCCGTGGGTCTTCCTTGATTTTTGGAGGATCCACGGACATGAAAAAAAAGTCGTTTTGGTGTCCGCCTGGCCGTGCGGAGCCAAACGGATCCGTCCTGAATTACAATGCAAGTCAATGGGGACGGATCCGTTTGACGTTGACACAATATGGTGCCATTTCAAACGGATCCGTCCCCATTGACTTTCAATGTAAAGTCTGGAGTCCCTTTTATACCATCTGATCAGAGTTTTCTCCAATCCGATGGTATATTTTAACTTGAAGCGTCCCCATCACCATGGGAACGCCTCTATGTTAGAATATACTGTCGGATATGAGTTAGATCGTGAAAACTCATTTCCGACAGTATATTCTAACACAGAGGCGTTCCCATGGTGATGGGGACGCTTCTAGTTAGAATATACTACAAACTGTGTACAAGACTGCCCCCTGCTGCCTGGCAGCACCCGATCTCTTACAGGGTGCCGTGATCAGCACAATTAACCCCTCAGGTGCCGCACCTGAAGGGGTTAATTGTACTATCATATCCCCCTGTAAGAGATCAGGGCTGCCAGGCAGCAGGGGGCAGCCCCCCCCTCCCCAGTTTGAATATCATTGGTGGCCAGTGCGGCCCCCCCTCCCTCCCTCTATTGTAATAATAGGTTGGTGGCACAGTGTGCACCCCCCATCGGCCCCCCTTCCTCCCTCTATTGTAATAATTTGTTGGTGGCACAGTGTGCACCCCCCATCGCCCCCCCTTCCTCCCTCTATTGTAATAATTCGTTGGTGGCACAGTGTGCGCCCCCCATCGGCCCCCCTCCCTCTATAGCAATAACAACATTGGTGGCCAGTGTGTGGCCTTTCTACCTCTATTGTAATAATTCGTTGGTGGCACAGTGTGCGCCCCCCATCGCCCCCCCTTCCTCCCTCTATTGTAATAATTCGTTGGTGGCACAGTGTGCACCCCCCATCGGCCCCCCCTTTCTACCTCTATTGTAATAATTCGTTGGTGGCACAGTGTGCACCCCCCATCGGCCCCCCTCCCTCTATAGCATTAACAACATTGGTGGCCAGTGTGCGGCCTCCCATCCCCCCCCCCCATCATTGGTGGCAGCGGCGTTCCGATCGGAGTCCCAGTTTAATCGCTGGGGCTCCGATCGGTAACCATGGCAACCAGGACGGTACTGCAGTGCTGGTTGCCATGGTTACTCAGCAATAGTACAATAGTAAAAGATTCATACTTACCTGGGAGCTGCGATGTCTGTGTCTGGCCGGGAGCTCCTCCTACTGGTAAGTGACAGGTTTGTGCGGCGCATTGCTGTCACTTACCAGTAGGTGGAGCTCCCGGCCGGACACAGACATCGCAGCTCCCAGGTAAGTATGAATCTTTCACTATTGTACTATTGCTAAGTAACCATGGCAACCAGGGCTGCAGTAGCGTCCTGGTTGCCATGGTTACCAATCGGAGCCCCAGCGATTAAACTGGGACTCCGATCGGAACTCCGCTGCCACCAATGATCGGGGGGGGGAGTGGGAGGCCACACACTGGCCACCAATGTTGTTAATGCTATAGAGGGAGGGGGGCCGATGGGGGGCGCACACTGTGCCACCAACAAATTATTACACTAGAGGGAGGAAGGGGGGGGGCCCGGGGGGGGGCGCACACTGTGCCACCAACGAATTATTACAATAGAGGGAGGGGGGGGCCGCACTGGCCACCAATGATATTCAAACTGGGGAGGGGGGGGTCTGCCCCCTGCTGCCTGGCAGCCCTGATCTCTTACAGGGGGATATGATAGTACAATTAACCCCTTCAGGTGCCGCACCTGAAGGGGTTAATTGTGCTGATCACGGCCCCCTGTAAGAGATCGGGTGCTGCCAGGCAGCAGGGGGCAGTCATGTACACAGTTTGTAGTGTATTCTAACTAGAAGCGTCCCCATCACCATGGGAACGCCTCTGTGTTAGAATATACTGTCGGATATGAGTTTTCACTAAGTGAAAACTTAGATCTGAAAAAGCTTTTATGCAGACGGATCTTTGGATCCGTCTGTATGAAAGTAACTTACGGCCACGGATCACGGACACGGATGCCAATCTTGTGTGCATCCGTGTTCTTTCACGGACCCATTGACTTGAATGGGTCCGTGAACCGTTGTCCGTCAAAAAAATAGGACAGGTCCTATTTTTTTGACGGACAGGATACACGGATCACGGTCTTGGCTGCAAAACGGTGCATTTTCCGATTTTTCCACGGACCCATTGAAAGTCAATGGGTCCGCGAAAAAAAAACTGAAAACGGCACAACGGCCACAGATGCACACAACGGTCGTGTGCATGAGGCCAAAAACACATCCACGATTGGGCAGAGGGAAAAAGGGGGATGAGTCAGGTTCCGCCCCCCTAGCTTAAAAGAAGAAAAAAACTAAAGGTATATAACCATTGTTGCAATTTGTACACCCTTATGTGTATGTTCACCGGACAGACCTTTTAAACAGACATCAGCACATATTTTGTGCTGAAATCTTTGTGCATTCTGGATCTCATGTTTCTGAATGAGGTAATCCACAAAATGTCCAGCTCTGTGTGGCCATACACTAATAGCAAAAGTCACGTATGCATACTGTTTCTGCGTCACCTCTGGTCTCGGGCTTAGGCCTCATTCACACAACAGTGAAAAACCTCCATATCACAGCATTTTTTAGAACCATTGCAGTCTATGGGGTTATTTATATGACAGTTTTTTAACACTCTTATTTTTGTCCCTTAGTAATAGCTAGACAAACCCCACTGAAATCAATGGCCCCATTTTTAAAGTCTGTTTAGACAGATGTGCAACAGTCTCTGCTGAGTAAGTGCCCCCACATGTGCCTGTGGTGAGGTGAGTGTTTTTTTTATTAATTTGTCGGCACTATGGGGAATGGAGGGGGACACTATATACTGTATACTGAGGGCACAACAGGGGTCACTTATATACACTGAGGGCACTGGAGGGCATTATATATACTGGGGTCACTTTGGGAGCCAATATATATATACTGGAGCACCTCAGAGGGGTGTTGTTTATACTGGGGGCACTATGGAAGCCTACAGAGGGGCATTATATATACTGAGGGAACAACAGGTGTCACATATATACTGAGGGCACTGGGAGGCATTATATATACTGGGATCACTATGGGAGCCAATATATATACTGGGAGCATGTAAGAGAGGTGTTATTTATACTGGGGGCACTATGGAGTGAGGCCAATATAGGTCCTAGTGGCACTATAGAGGGGCATTATATATACTGAGGGCACAACAGGGGTGTCACGCCTTGCTCTCTGGGTGTTCTGAGGAGATCTGTCAGAATTGCTGCACGTGACTCGATCTAACAGTTTGTTTTGTTGTGGGTTTGAGCAGAATCCCACCTCTTCCCAGCTGTTGTTCTTTAGGTAATTGGTGAGGCTATTTATTCCTCTCTCTCTCCCTATAGCCTTTGCAGGTTATAGTTCTGCCTTGTGTGAGCTCTGGAAGTTTGGTGGATAGTCTGCTCCAACACATCTCAAGATAAGCTTTTTTCTCTTTTTCCTTCTGTGTCTGTTTTTACTAGGCCTCTATGGTGACGCTACCTCCTTCGGTTGTAGAAGGAGCTAGGTGTCTCTTTCCCTCTTCCCTACAGATGAGGGTTTGGTTCAGTGTGTTATAGTCCTAGGTACGTGGGCATGTGCATATCTACCATCCAAATATGCACATGGGCATAGCAGCTTAGGGAAAGTGTTTTAGGGATTGCTAGGAGGTGACCCCTTTGTTCCCTAGCATTTGGGGCCTAGTCAGTTTCTTTTTTTTTTGCTTTGTTCTGTTTCCTTCCCTTATCTTACTTACCGTAACAAGGGGTCACATATATACTGAGGGCATTGGGGGGGCATTATATATACTAGGGTCACTATGGGAGCCAATATATATACTGGGAGAACTTCAGAGCGGTTTTATTTATACTGGGGGAACTATGGGGACCATTATAGGTCTTGGTGGCAGAGGCATTATATATACTGAGGGCCCTTTGAGGGTTGGGGTTAAGAAAAAAGCTAATGAAATTCATTCTGTTTTTAACCGCCATTAAAATGCCTTAAAATCGGCTGCAAGACAGAAAAAAACAGTAGTTAGAAATGGCTAGGTCACCAGGAAATGGATAGATATAAGGATTAAAAATGGGCACGAAAAAACTGCAGTTTTTTGTGAAGATACCCTTAAAGTTTTTTGTTTTTCCTGCAAAATCTAAATAGTTAATTAACATCAAACTTTAGTCAAATAAGAATACATAACACTGTTGTTTCTAAATAATTGGCGACACAATCATGGGTTCTAGATTGGACATTATCATAAAGGTTATGTGTGTACATTTGCCTCATCAATCTTGAAAATAATGCTGGGGAGACAAGCAATTAATGCTGCATTGTTTATTTGGCAAAGGCCGTGTCTAATTAGTTCAAAGAATGTAATAAGATCCAATGTAATAAAACTTATGTTGAAGGTTTTATTTTGTTTCTTTCTTGTTAATGTGATGCAGTCTTGGGGAGGGCGATATGGGTCAGGCGCAACTGAAATCACACACTATAAAACCAATATAATTACTGATTTTTGAGAGAAAAAACTGCCCTTTACAACCATATTTGCTTAAATCATCAACACGATAACCATAGTATTTTCTACTTGATCTTCCTGTTCGAGAAAAACCTTACCAATATACTGCCAAAAATCGGAATCCAAAAATAGCAATCGGTAGCCAAGGATACATTGTTGCAAACATTTTTTGTAAATTTGTGCTATAATTTATCCAGGTTTCTGGCATGAATTCAAGTAAAGTTGTTGAACCCACACTGGCCCAACCACAGCTGCTAGGCCCTGCACACTTTCGAAAAGTGGGAAGAGCATCAAAAACACTATTTAAAAAATCACATAGCAATATTCAACTTTTACACCAGAAACCTGGTAAAAATTGATTTATAAACTCCCCCATTGTCTATGCAGTGGCTTTGGAGCTCTGTACCAAAAAATGGAGCTTAAACCTCTACAAAATATTTCATTATAATAAGAAATTATTCAATACAGAATTTAGACCTATTTAGAATAACCATTACTTTTAACCCCTTTAAGATAAAGCTCACTTTTTTTTTTGCATTTTAATTTTTTTTCTCCCCACATTTCAAGAGCCATAATTTAATTTTCCATTCACATGAGGGCTTATTTTTGTTGTTGTATTTTTTTTACGGTACTATTTTGTTTACCATGTCTTGTATTGGAAAACGGGGAAAAATAATTTTTGGGGTGAAATTGAAAAACGCTCACTGTGCACTAGTAATGGCACAATGTCCTTTTTCTGCGGGTCAATACGATTACTGTGATACCAGAGTTGTATAGTTTTTATTTTGTTTTACTACTTTAAAAAAAAAAAATCGAAAACTCTAAATTTTCTTTGCATCACCATTTTCTGACAGCCATAACTTTTTAAAATTTCCATCCAGAGAGCTGTATGAGGGCTAGTTTCTCTCCGGAACAAACTGCAGTTTTTATTTGTAACATTTATGGGGTATATATAACTTTTTGACCACTGTTATTAAACTTTTTGGTTGGGACAAGGTGACAAAAAATTGGTAAATTGTGTGTGTTTTTTTTTTCGTTATGGCATTCACAGCACAGAAAAATGTAATGGTTTTATATTTTAATAGTTCAGACATTTTCAGAAGCGCCAAAACCTATGTCAATTTTTTTTTTCTTTTTTTTTTTTATATGTAAAATTGGGAAAAGGTGGTGATTAGAATTTTTTATATTTTTATGTGTTTTTTTTAAACATTTTTTAAAACCTTTTTTGGGGTAACCAATCAGAGCCCTACAATTTCACTATGGAGGCTCCGATCAGATGGCAGACGGAGCCAGCTCCATCTGCCTAACTCCACAGTTGCAGCAATCACTATTGACTGCAACATCTGAGGGGTTAAATCACTGAGTTCGGCATCATTGCCAATCCCGATCATTGTGGCCAGATACCTGCTATATTATGCAGCCAGCACGCTCAATGTATAGAGCAGGCTCAGTGCAGCAGCCTGCTCCATACAATCCCTTACACACTATCCCATACATTTACGTGATAATGCGTGAAGAGATTAACGATTATCTACCAGCGGGATCAACCATATTAAACCAGACATAATGCAGGTTAGGGTTGATCCTGCTGACCAAAAGCATACTACCTTTTCAGATCTATTGTGTCATTAAGGAGAAATTTTATCTTATAATTTTTATGCAAATGAGAGTTTTAGTGAACTGAGAATCAGACCTGACTCGATGCAATTTAGCTCCTCCCCTCTGCAGCAATGGCCACTCCCATTCCCCTTTATTGACAGGTCCAAACATCATCAGCCTGTCTCTTGGCCCTGTAATCCTGTGCCTGCGATGTACACTAAAGGTGCAGGAGTAGTAATAAACTGCCTTTGACATGGAAAAAAATGAATGTAATGTGTTGTAAGGTTAGCAATTCCCAGTCTGAACACAATATAGCCACACCTATCAAAAAATCCACACGAGGAGCTCAAATTTTCTCCAAACACAGCAATTCAATCATGTGGACTTCAACAATGAGTATGCAGAAACATGGGGGCATAGTCCCCCTAATTGTCGCTTGGTGGGGATGGAGGCCAAGAAAATGTTGGGCTCAGTGTCCTTCACATATTGTATTTTACCCATGTAACCAGTGATTTTGTGTGAAATAAAAAAGACATGAAGATGAGTCTAGAATATAACATAATAACTAAACAGCAGTATGTATTTTATTGTTGAAGTCTGTTTGACTGAATTGCTGTAAGTTTAGTAATTACCTTGAGTAAAACAAATTTGTGCTAAGTTTCTGTCTGCAATCTTCATTCCTTCCCTCATTTTCAGACCCTCTGATATCAAGCTTGTAACCAGCTACTAGTTTCAGACATTTCTCATGTGGACATTGTGTCCCTCTCGTTAAAACCTTCTGCTGGACCTGTGTGTCCAGGATGCTGCTGCCTTCTCCCTCCAAACTGACTTGTCACAGAGGTTTATCTTGATGCTGTTTGGCCACAATTTATAATCTGTTACAGAGCCATTCACAATTCTGGTATCTTCTTATATGGGATAGGGGGTCATTGGATACCCTGATGTAAGTGTCACGGAATGTGTACAGGTAACAAGGCAAAGCAACATGTATAAACGACTCGCTGGATCCAAAAACTAAGGAACCAAGGGAGACCCCTGCAGAAGACCTGGCACTTTCCCTGGCTGCTCAGCCTATGCAAAGATCCTAATGGTGGAGGTTTGCATATCCACGAACCTTGACTATAAAGCCCTGAGCACCCTACAATAGTGAGGGGACACGACCACCGGCTCCCTACACAAGACACGGAGGGAGTCAGGGTCATCTGGGATCCAGCAAACAGATATAAACATATAAAAGTACACTTAGCTTTGAAGCAAAGAGGAGGACAGATCAGCGTGCACACACACTCCAGGAGGAAATATAAGCCGCTCAGAAAAGCATTCTGAGGAGGCATTTAAAGGGAAGCAATTAAGACATGACAGCTGAGAGAGGCTGACGAGAGGAGGAGCTGAATACCACAACACAGAAATTCAAGGAGGAGGTTCTGAAAGGCCTCTGTCAGAGCTTCTCAGCTGTCTGGTTGTGACAGTACCCCTCCCTCTACGAGTGGACTCCGGACACTCAGAGCCCACCTTCTCAGGATGGGACCTATGGAATGCCCTGATGAGACGAGAGGCCTTAATGTCCGTCACTGGGACCCACATCCTCTCCTCAGGACCATACCCCTCCCACTGAACAAGGTACTGAAGAGAACCGCGGACAAGACGAGAATCCACAATCCCAGAGACCTGGAATTCAAGATTCCCATCAACCATAATCGGAGGAGGAGGCAAAGGCGAGGGTACAATGGGTTGAACATAAGGTTTCAATAAGGACTTATGAAAGACATTATGGATCTTCCAAGTCTGAGGAAGATCAAGACGGTATGCAACAGGATTGATGACAGACAGGATTTTGTAAGGCCCAATAAACCTAGGACCCAACTTCCAGGAGGGAACCTTCAATTTGATATTCTTGGTAGACAACCACACCAGATCACCAACATTCAGGTCCGGACCAAGCACACGTCTCTTATCAGCCACACGCTTATATCTCTCACTCATGCTCTTTAGATTCTCTTGAATCTTTTGCCAAATAGATGACAAAGACGAGGAGAATCTGTCCTCATCAGGTAAACCAGAAGACCCCTCTCCCGAGAAAGTCCCAAACTGTGGATGAAACCCATATGCACCAAAAAATGGTGACTTATCAGAGGACTCCTGACGACGGTTATTTAAAGCAAACTCAGCAAGGGACAAAAAAGAACACCAATCCTCTTGATTCTCCGCCACAAAACAACGCAGATATGTCTCCAGATTCTGATTGACGCGCTCTGTCTGGCCATTCGACTGCGGGTGGAAAGCAGAAGAGAATGACAACTGAACCCCCAAGCGAGAACAGAAAGCCTTCCAGAATCTGGAAACAAACTGCGTGCCCCTATCAGAGACTATGTCTGAAGGAATACCGTGCAACTTGACAATGTGATCAACAAATGCCTGCGCCAGCGTCTTAGCATTGGGCAAACCAGGAAAAGGGATGAAATGCACCATTTTGCTAAAACGGTCCACCACCACCAGAATCACAGTCTTCCCCGAGGAACGAGGCAGGTCCGTGATAAAGTCCATGGACAGATGTGTCCAAGGACGGGAAGGAATGGGTAAGGGAAGGAGAGGACCTGATGGCCGTGAATGAGGGACCTTGGCACGAGCGCAAGTCTCGCAGGCTGCCACAAAACCCTCAACCGACTTACGAAGCGCAGGCCACCAGAATCTCCGAGCGATGAGATCCAGTGTGGCTCTTACCCCCGGGTGCCCAGCAAGGACCGTATCGTGGTGTTCTTTAAAAATCTTGTGTCTTAAAGCGAGAGGCACAAACAACCTCCCAGGAGGACAAAGATCAGGAGCCTCTGACTGGGCTGCCTGCACCTCTGCCTCCAATTCAGGAAAAAGAGCAGAGACCACCACACCTTCAGCCAAAATGGGACCCGGGTCTTCAAAATTCCCGCCTCCCGGAAAACAACGTGACAGGGCATCTGCCTTCACATTCTTAACTCCAGGGCGGAACGTGACAACAAAATTAAACCTAGAAAAGAACAACGACCATCTGGCCTGTCTCGGGTTCAGACGCTTGGCTGACTCCAAATAGGCCAGATTTTTATGGTCAGTAAATACGGTAATAGGGTGTCTGGCCCCCTCTAGCCAATGGCGCCATTCCTCAAAAGCCAACTTGATGGCCAACAATTCCCTATCTCCCACATCGTAATTTCTCTCTGCGGAGGAGAGTTTTCTTGAGAAAAAGGCACACGGTCGCCAATTGGCAGGAGAGGAACCCTGAGACAAGACCGCCCCCACACCCACCTCAGAAGCATCAACCTCAACTATGAAGGGTAATGAAACATCAGGTTGCACCAAGATGGGAGCGGAAGCAAAACTCTCCTTGATATCAGAAAAGGCCTTACGCGCCTCTACTGACCAAGAAGAAAAATCTACCCCCTTTCTGGTCATATCAGTGAGTGGTTTAACAATAGAAGAATAATTCAAAATGAACTTCCTGTAATAATTGGCAAAGCCCAAAAAACGCATCAGCGCCTTTTGATTCTCAGGAAGCTCCCACTCAAGCACAGCGCGGACCTTCTCGGGGTCCATGCGAAAACCAGAAGCGGAGAGAAGAAACCCCAGAAATTGAATTTCTGGAACCGCAAACACACATTTTTCCAGTTTCGCATATAGTTTATTCTCCCGCAGGATGAGCAAGACCTGACGTAAATGTTCCTTATGAGTTTTGAAATCGGGAGAAAAAATCAAAATGTCATCCAAATACACCAATACAAATTTTCCCATCAAATGATAAAAAATGCTGTTCACGAAATGCTGAAAAACGGCTGGGGCATTCATCAACCCAAAAGGCATAACCAAATTCTCAAAATGGCCCTCAGGGGTATTGAAGGCCGTCTTCCATTCGTCCCCTTCTCTGACCCTGACCAGGTTGTATGCCCCTCTTAAATCTAATTTGGAAAAGACTTTAGCCCCAACAACCTGGTTAAACAGGTCCGGGATCAGAGGAAGCGGATAAGGGTCACGAATTGTGATATTGTTCAGCTCCCTGAAATCCAGACAAGGTCTTAAAGAACCATCTTTTTTCTTAACAAAGAAAAAACCAGCGGCAACAGGTGACTTTGAGGGTCGTATGTGTCCTTTTCTCAGACTCTCAGAGATATAGGCACGCATAGCGATCCTCTCAGGTTGGGAAAGATTGTATAAACGAGATTTAGGCAGCTTGGCGTCTGGGATGAGATTAATAGGGCAATCGTACTCCCTGTGCGGGGGCAAATCCTGAACTCCACTCTCAGAGAAGACATCCGAAAATTCAGAGAGAAAAGATGGTACAGTCTTAGTAGCAACCTCAGAAACAGATGTCGTGAGGCAATTCTCTCTGCAAAAGTCACTCCAACCATTTATTTGCCTTGCTTGCCAATCAATGGTGGGGTTATGTTTAGTGAGCCAGGGTAGCCCCAACACTAGAGGAGTCGGCAAACCGCTAAGGACGAAACATGACACATCCTCAACATGAGCATCACTCACAATTAAACGGATATTGTGAACTATGCCCTTTAATGACTTCTGAGAAAGTGGAGCGGAATCGATAGAAAACACAGGAATATCCTTTCTCAAAGCGCACACCTGGAAACCATGAGTTATCGCAAAGTGATTATCAATGAGATTAACCGCTGCTCCACTATCCACAAAAATCTCACAAAAAATGTTCTTGCTCTCTAGCGCCACCCTAGCCGGCAGGACAAAACGGGAACTACAAGCAAACGGAAAATCTTCAATTTCCGCCTCAATCCTGCCAATAGTAACAGACGGAACATTTTTCAAAGATTTTTTCCTCTTTGTTTCTTTATTATACCCAGAGAACTGCCTGAATCTCCTAGAGGGACAAATATTTGCCAAATGATTAATACCTCCACAACAAAAACAAACCCTCTCATGCGGGCTGAATCTTCTATTGTCAGAAGCAATCAACCCCAGCTGCATGGGCTCCTGCTCAGAAGGGGCTGACAGCGACTGAGACCCCTGCGCAGAGAATGGGACCGCTGCACAGTCCTGGGACCGAGTATGACAGGAAGAAGAGATCTCTCCTCTCTCTCTAAGACGCCTGTCAATACGAACGGCCTGAGACATAGCAGAGTCCAAAGAAATAGGCCTTTCATGAAAGGCAAATGCATCTTTCAATCCCTCTGAAAGACCATGGCAAAATTGACTTCGGAGTGCAGCATCATTCCAACCAGTATCAGCTGCCCAACTCCGAAATTCTGAGCAGTATATTTCTGCGGATTGTTTACCCTGGCATAGGAGACGTAGTCTAGACTCCGCCAGAGCAATACGATCCGGATCATCATATATCTGACCCAGGGCTAAAAAGAATTCATCCACTGAACGGAGGGGCCGTGCCCCCTCCGGCAGCGAAAAGGCCCAGGACTGAGCGTTACCCCTGAGCAGCGATATAATGATCCCCACCCTCCGTTCCTCATCACCAGAAGAATGGGGAAGAAGGCGAAAATGGAGTTTGCAAGCCTCTCTAAAACGCACAAAATTCTCACTACCCCCGGAGAAGGTATCCGGGAGCGAGATCTTAGGCTCAGAACAAGCTCCATGAACGCAAGCTGAACCGGTCACTTGAAGCTGAGACAAAGTCTTACGGAGGTCAGCTACCTCCAATGAAAGACCCTGGAAGCGTTCAGCCAAAAGTGAAACCGGATCCATGCTTAAGACGGTTTTGGCGGCTTATAATGTCACGGAATGTGTACAGGTAACAAGGCAAAGCAACATGTATAAACGACTCGCTGGATCCAAAAACTAAGGAACCAAGGGAGACCCCTGCAGAAGACCTGGCACTTTCCCTGGCTGCTCAGCCTATGCAAAGATCCTAATGGTGGAGGTTTGCATATCCACGAACCTTGACTATAAAGCCCTGAGCACCCTACAATAGTGAGGGGACACGACCACCGGCTCCCTACACAAGACACGGAGGGAGTCAGGGTCATCTGGGATCCAGCAAACAGATATAAACATATAAAAGTACACTTAGCTTTGAAGCAAAGAGGAGGACAGATCAGCGTGCACACACACTCCAGGAGGAAATATAAGCCGCTCAGAAAAGCATTCTGAGGAGGCATTTAAAGGGAAGCAATTAAGACATGACAGCTGAGAGAGGCTGACGAGAGGAGGAGCTGAATACCACAACACAGAAATTCAAGGAGGAGGTTCTGAAAGGCCTCTGTCAGAGCTTCTCAGCTGTCTGGTTGTGACAGTAAGACTATTACCTCGGCATCCCTTGTACCTATACCCCCTAACGTGATTAGAAGTATCTATTAGAATTCCTAATGTCCATATGTCAAAGGTTAGGTATAGGCGCCGGTTGTTTCTCAGCTCCAGGCCTATGATGACACCACGCCAATCTACAGCATGCTATATATCCCTATATAATCTGCCCAATATGAAATGCTTAAAGGGGCCTATTCTATTTTGTTTTTTTGAAAATAAATGTAAAACCTCACAATCCACTATGAGAAGTTTAGAGCATGAGCAGACACAAAGACTTGACTGTAGGCTACTCCTAGACAGCGTCTTTGCTTTAGCTGAGAGTTTGGATATTTCATTCTGTTGACATAGAGCCTCATATGATTGATCTGTGATCTTGTCTGTAATAAGATGCTGTAGCTACATTGAATCTTATCTTTTACAGTCTTGTATGCCCTTGGAGAACCATAGAAGAATCCATAGTTTGTTGGTAAGCTTAACCAATAAATATTCTTTGTTTAATAACAACTTCACTATACAGCCGTGCACAGGAGACCTTTATGAATGTGATCTTGTATGCAACGAGATGCGACGAAAACAACCGCGCAGGAAGAAAACCGTGCAATATGATGCAAAAACATTATTTCTACCATAATAATTGGTTTTATATATAAAAGTGAAATGTGCTTTATAAACACTTCCGTTATCTATGAGTTTTTTGATGAATGAATGCTGAGATAAAATGAAAAACATTCTGCACTAAAATCCTTTGTTTCAATAACAAAAGTGAGGCTTTTTACAATTTAAAGGGGTTTTTCAAGATTTTTTAAAAATTGCCTTAAAAAGGCAAAATCCTCCCCCCCTTCCCCACTTGGCTGGACCTGTTAAGGGAAGCTTATTCACCTGCTTCCCGGCGCTGGCTCCCTGGCCTTCTCCTCCTAGCCTGTGATGCTCCGTTGGGCTTTCAGCTGGTTTGAGCCACCTGCAGCCAATCACTGGCCACCGAGGTGACCAGATCCCCTTGCATCATGTGACCATCTGTCATGACATAAGGGGAGTCGGTCACCGCTGCGGCCAGTAATTGGCTGCAGGTGGTGTGAAACCAGATGTTTTCAGTGAGGGAACCCAGCAGAGCATCACAGGCTAGGAGGAGAAGGAGCGGAGAGCCAGTGCCGGGAAGCAGGTAAGTTATCTTCTCTTTACAAGTCTGGCAAAGTTGGTTGCCGAAACTTCCCCCGTCCATTCTTGCACAACCTTTTTAAACACATGCAGTGCATAGTTCTGCTCTCCCAATCAATGGCCTCAGCAGTCATAGGTCCAGGGGTTTGCTAAAGAGGATCAGGTGAACAAACCCAGGCCAGGGAGGAGGAAAACAAACCCTAGACTGGAAGATGGAGATGAGGGATCCAGCATAGAGTATCTGAGCAGGTAAGTATGAGTCCTTCAGTGGAGGAGGCAGGCTGCCACACTGGTCATAAATCATGTATACCCGGACAACCCCTTGCTTGAGTTATGTAGAGGGCAGGCCTTTAAGAAGCAAAATTAGATGATTAATTAAAGTTACATTCCAGAAAAATGGATGCCCTGCATTATGTCTGAGGGGGCGGATCATGAAATAAAGATTTAAAGAATCCCACAGAGAGAACTTCCATATCATGCCTCGCCCTAACCACCTGGCATAACACACCTGGATTTGTTGGAATTGCAACTACAAGATCCATGGTTACACTTGGATTTCAGCTGTGGAGGTGCCGTAGATGTGCTGCAGGTATGCATGAGGATTAGTCCCATTGTTATTCATTAGGGCTAACCTTCATCTTTTCCATGCTGAATAAGTTGAAAGCTACTTATTGCCCCAGAGGATTTAGGAATTTTTTGTTGAAAATCGAAAGGGTTCTTAAAAGACAATTGACATGCATGGGATACAGATTGTCATTGGATTTGACTCCGATTCCAAAGCCAAATTCATGCCGAAATCAGTGTCAAATCCGACACAGGTAAACAAACCCTATCAGTTTTGCCTGGAGTGTTCCTTTCATACCATACATCTGCCATTGATTGATGGATCAAGATATGATTAGCTTTACAGTGCCACCAATGTACGGTGAGAATTGGTTTAAAGGATCAGGGCATACAATTTGGATACTTGTTATACCAAGGAATTTCGACAAAACTAGTCTTTGCGCTACATGGAGTCGAGGGGCCACTATGGGCAAATATCAGGGCCTACTGTACTTTGGAGATTCATGGCAATATGGGTAAACATGCTCTATGCTTCTCAAGTTTATGGTGAAGACGAAGGGATCAATATTAGAGTAATCGGGTCTGTTTTATCTCTACCCAAGAGTCCCAATACACCTGTAGCCAGTCACCTGCAGTTTAGGCTACTTTCACACTGGGGTTTTGGTTTCCGTTTGCGAGATCCGTTCAGGGATCCCACAAGCGGTCCAAAATGGATCAGTTTTGCCCTTAATGCATTCTGAATGGAGAAGGATCCACTCAGAATGCATCAGTTTGGCTCCATTCCGCCTCCATTCCTCTTTAGAGGCAGACACCAAAACGCTGCTTGCAGCATTTTGGTGTCTGTCTGATGAAACTGAGCCAAATGTCAATGGGGGACGGCCATATTGTGTCAGTGAAAACGTCCCCATTGACTTACGTTGTGCGTCAGGACGGATCCGTTTTCACTGACACAATATGACACAGCACGTTTTGGCTACGTTAAAAATAATAGAAACTGATCCATTCTGAAAGGATGCATGCGTTGTATTATCTGAACAGATGCGATTGTGCAGATCCATGACGGATCCGCACCAAACACGAGTGTGAAAGTAGCCTTAGATAAAAAAAAATCAAGGCTTCTGTTTCTTTTATGTGTCCCTTCCAACATTTTCCTCTTCTTTCTAAACTACAGACCAGGAGTGTACACATAGCTTCATAGGGGCCCAGTAGGTTGGGGCCCCCATAAATCAGCTTACTACTGCATGTAAAGGACTAATCTAATAGCTCATTATTACAATGTGCATTGTTAGAAAAATGTAAGGGAGAACTTTATGATAAGCTGTTTTAGAACAATGGGTCCATATACTCTTCTTGTAGATGTAACATATGGAAGAAAATGACACATGACCTCATGAACAGACTACACTGGGTTTGTTTGTAAGTCTATAACCATGGAAATGCAAAAATTTGCAGAGGGTCTGTAGACACAACACAGTTTGATATATTTAAAGTAGAATAACTGCACATTCACTTAATTTATCTCTCTTTTATATACTGTACATTAAAAGCAATAAAAAGTGCATATAGTGCTTCCCAAAATATACTTGAAAACAGGTATTCAAACCCATTATTACTACTGTTGAGGAAGTTGAAGTCCACGAAGCACACTTCAATCCTAATTTCAGGGAACATTCGATTTCCTGCAAAGCCAAATTTCTTTGTGCTTCGTGGTAGCAAATTGATTTTACCTGAATGGCGGTAAAAAAAAAAAAAAATCATACTTATCTCATCCGAGTGCGAAGAGTTGGCCGTCGCCATCTTGATTGAAGATCTTGAGTAAAATCAAGCCCCTAGTGACGTTTGATATCACGCCTCCAGCCGACATGATGACACCATCACAGGCCGCATATGATTTCACGCTAGATTTCGGTGGCCGGCTCTTCGCGATCAAATGGATGAGGTAAGTACGATTTTATTGATTTTTAATTTTATTTTACACTGTATTATTGCTGTCATGACTCAAAGAGAACCACTTACAAAAAGTGGCACTAGAAGACTGTTCTCTTTTTCGGTCACAGCTGGTCTCCCTAAGAATAGCCCACCCCACCACCACTACCGCCACCAAGCTGCATCCAAAGCATGGGACCCTGCCATATTTCACCTTAAGGACCAGGCCATTATTTGCAAATCTGACATGTGTCACTTTATGTGGTGATAATTTTAAAACCCTTTTACTTTTCCAGGCCATTCTGAGACCGTTTTCTCGTCACATATTGTACTTCATGACAGTGGTAAAATTGAGTCAAATTTAATGAAAAGAAAATATCAAATTTACCCAAAATTTTGAAACATTTGCAAACTTCCAAGTTTTTTGTCCCACGGAGGCTACAGTACTTTCAACGGTGACGTCACCGGCAGTGGTTTCCCGGGTAACGAAATCACAAGCTCCCTCGCACTGCGCGTGCTTCCGGCCGGGGCAGCGCTGGTGTTAGAAGGTGAGCAAGGAGGACGCTCCCATCCAAACAAACATCTACAAAGAAAATAACTTTGTACGAGCGGGAGAAGAGCGCAATAAGACTGTGAGAGAGAGAAGGGAATAAAGTGAAAAAAATATCTAAGAAGGTAACGGACCGTGATAATAACATTAACGTTTGCTTTCACAGTTTATTAATATTTTAGGATCTATTACCACTCCCAACAAAGCAGTTATATACACACATTCCTCCATACAACAGGAGATTGATAGGTTGACTCTCGCATATCGCCCTCTTTCCTAGAGATTCCCTCTAAATTTAAAGGGGCAAGTCTAATAGAGTAAACAAGCCTTATTGGGAATAGTTGCTTAGTTGGTCTACCAGCGCTGTTTTTTTATATCACCCACGGGTTATATATTAGTGATACATATTATTTATGTAAGTTTTACACAATGATATGTTTTAAACAAACTAAATCATGTTTTAGTGTCTCAATAGTCTGAGAGCCAGTTTTTACAGTTTTTGGGCGATTGTCTTACATAGGTAGGGTATCATTTTTGCGGGATGAGATGACGGTTTGATTGGCACTATTTTAGGATGCATATGACTTTTTGATCGCTTGCTATTACACTTTTTGTGATGTAAGGTGGTCACCTGAGGGGTTAGGTCATGTGATATTTTTACAGAGCAGGTTGTTACGGATGCGGCAATACCTAATATGTATCGGCAGGGACCCCTGCCGATCAGCTGTTTGAGAAGGCAGCGGCACTCCAGGAGCGCCGCAGCTTTCTCACTGTTTACCGCAGGCCCAGTGATGTCACAACTAGCATCAACTGGCCTGGGCGCGGCAAAGCTCCATTCAAGTGAACAGAGCTTAGCCCCGACCCAGGACTATTGATACTAGTCGGTGACATCACTGGGCCTGCGGTAAACTGGGCCTCCTGGAGCACCGCTGCCTTCTCAAACAGCTGATCGGTGGGGCTCCCGGGTGTCGGACCCCCCGCCGATCAGATGCTGATGATCTATCCAGAGGATAGATCATCAGTTTAAACAAACTGCAGAACCCCTTTAAATTTTTTAAACCAAAAAAACTATGTTTTAGTGTCCCCATATTCTGAGCCATAGTTTTTTATTTTTTGGGGCGATTGTCTTAGAAAGGGGATCATTTTTTGCAGGATGAGGTGACTGTTAGATTGGTACTATTTTGGGGGGTATACGCCTTTTTGATCGCTTGGTGTGATGTAAGGTGAGAAAAAAAGGTTTATTTAGCACAGTTTTTATTTTTTATTTTTGAGTGGTTAGGTCATGTGATATTCTTACAGAGCCGGTCGATACGGACGCGGCGATACCTAATAGGTCTACTTTTCTTTTTTCCCTACTCTTTACAATTTTTTTTCCCTTTATTTTGGCAAAAGGATATTTTTATTTTTACTTGAAACTTTTAATTTTTTGGGGGGAAACTATTTTTTTTCACTTTTTTTCACTTTATTTTTTGTCCCTCTCTGGGACTTCAACTTTTGGGGGTCTGATCCCCTTTACAATGCATCACAATACTTCTGTATTGTGATGCATTGACTGTAAGTGTATTACTCACTCCAGGGGGCTGGATCTCACAGGCTCTCCCGGACCGCATCGTGCTGCGCTCCATGCCATTGGCTCCCCGTCACACCAGCACGGGGACCCGATGGCTGCTTCCTCCCTGTACAGATATCGCACATGCCGCAGTTAGCGCTGACCGCGGCTGTGCAGAGGTTAATGCAGTGGCATCAGTGATTTCACCGATGCCGGCGCATGCAGCAGGGGTATGGCTATCAGTGACTTGCGGACCCCTGCCGCTAATCGGGTGGGCGCAGCTCCTGCACCCGCCCGCTCACCATGACGTACATGTACTTTTCTGGTCCTTAAGTCCTGGCCAGAGATGAAGTACATGTACGTCATGGGTCCTTAAGATGTTAAGGAGAGCCAGTACCTCCCCTATGCTAAATAATGTTATTGTAAAAATTGCTTTTTTTGGACATCCATATGGGGATCCAATGAAAATCTAATATCTTCCTACACTTTGCCTGTTTTTACTATAAATTCACTGTCCCATCCTTTAATTGAAAAGAAGATATTGCCATGTTATTCTGGAGAGCTCCAGTCCTGAGCACCAGTGAAAATATATATAAAGCCACTGCAGCAAAGCCTGTAAAATCCTAATCATATTGAGGACATTTTAGAAAAAAAAGGTGCCGATCCTGCAACATGATGTTTGTTTCATACTTCATCAGTTTTATTACTTTGTACATGGTTTTAAAGACTGTTATATTTCACAGCCTCTTAAATCCCCTCATATGATCAGCAAAGACGAGGCATCACCGTGATGGGGTTAGAATGGTTCGTTCTAAAGGTCAACCAGTGATTTTTCGAACAAAATGTAAACATTATTCCAAGAACATTACACACAATGTCTTAGAGTAATAATTCCTGAGATCCGGCCATGAAAAAAAGAAAAGAATACATCTATTTTTTAATAAAAAGAAGTCTTCAGCTCATGGCCGAAAGCAAATGGAAGTCTGAGGCCTTGTGTTCTGCAGGATTCCCGCTGCCATCTGGTTCACCATAGTCTAATATATATAACTGCAGGTTGAGCGCTTGTTACTATTTCACTGTGTTGACTATTTGCAGTTGGCAGCGGAAAGATTTAGCTATCATTGCATATCCATACATTAAATTACATTGCATATTCAATACAAGCATTGTGCATTATTCCGTAAATGTTATGAAGCTGGGAGCTGGTACTTAAAGAGGTTGTCCCACACCCTCTACTGCCCGTAAAGTGAAAAAGGAAAGGGAAGGAGATGAGAGTAAGGCCCCTTTCACACGGGCGAGTATTCCGCGCGGGTGCAATGCGTGAAGTGAACGCATTCCACCCGCACTGAATCCTGACCCATTCATTTCTATGGGGCTGTTCACATGAGCGGTGATTTTCACGCATTACTTGTGCGTTGCGTGAAAATCGCAGCATGCTCCTCTGTGTGTTTTTCACGCAACGCAGGCCCCATAGAAGTGAATGGGGTTGCGTGAAAATCCCAAGCAACCGCAAGCAAGTGCGGATGCGGTGCGATTTTCACGCACGGTTGCTAGGAGACGATCGAGATGGAGACCCGATCATTATTGTTTTCCCTTATAACATGGTTATAAGGGAAAATAATAGCATAGTAAAATAGCGCTGGAGGGGTTAAAAACGTTAAATTTTTTTTTTAACTCATCTTAATCCACTTGCTCGCGCAGCCCGGCATCTCCTTCTGTCTTGATCTTAGCTCTGTGTAGCAACAAGGACCTTTGGTGACGTCACAGTCATCACATGATCCATCACATGATCTTTTACCATGGTGATGGATCATGTGATGACCGGAGTGACGTCACCACAGGTCCTGTTGCTAGACAAAGCTAAGATGAAGACAGAAGGAGATGCCGGCTACGCGAGCAAGTGGACTAAGGTGAGTTAAATTTTTATTTTATTTTTTAACCCCTCCAGCGCTATTTTACTATGCATTCTGTATTCAGACTGCTATTATTTTCCCTTATAACCATGTTATAAGGGAAGATAATACAATCTACAGAACACCGATCCCAAGTCCGAACTTCTGTGAAGAAGTTCGGGTTTGGGTACCAAATACGCGCGATTTTTCTCACGCGAGTGCAAAACGCATTACAATGCTTTGCACTCACGCGGAAAAATCGCGGGTGTTCCCGCAACGCACCCGCACATTATCCCGCAACGCCCGTCTGAAAGAGGCCTAAAGGGTCCCAAAGCTAAGATGTATTTATGGCATATCCTACCTAAAACAAGGACTGTTTTTCAACCAAAGAATAACATAGCACCATATGGAGATGTGTGCGAATCCATAATAAACTAATTAGATTCATCCTCATTTATCAAAATTTGAGGTGGATCCAAATTAAAATTTTTGGTGATTTGATTCAGCCAAATTTTGGAGAAAAAGAGAGAGACGCAGAGCGATAAGAAATTAATAAAACATTTAGAAAAAAAATGAGAAACAAGAGAAGAATTATGAGTCTTAGGAGACCTCATTGTGTAATGTACCAATTTTCAGGCCAATCGGAGCACTTTCGTTTTGAGTAGAATCGATTTGGATCCACATCTAATCGGTCAGCCAATTTGACCGATTTGAATACAAATCGAATTTTTAGCGATTTGCTCATTTCTAATCTTACGCTTTTACACTTTACTCATAGAAAATAGCGGTCAGCTATACATTCTACAATAAATGACACAAAGAGGATTTGAAAGTCATTTTAAAAACGCATGCTAACTCATCAAAAAGTCATTACAAACAACACAAAAAAGGGGATGTCATAAAACGCCATCGGCGACACAATCTGCAAATAAAATGAATCTTTTAAAAGCTAATGACTTAAGGGGACTCACACAATTGAATAAAGTACTGACAGACTCCAACTATTTGTCATTAATACAGGTTGTGAAAGGTTAGCTAATATAATGTGACACCAAATTAGTCAAACACAATTCCTGCAATATTGTTTAATTTTACTCCTCATTTAACTTGGTTTTAAGCAAAATCATTATGTCATCTCACAATATTCATTGAATAAGGGATATTTTATAATGGCCTTCCGCATTTAGGAATGACTTATTACGGCAAACATGCTGAATACATCCTTAACTCCGAAAACTACGCCGCTAATGGTTTAATCATATTTTGACAGCCACTACATAAGTGTATGCATTATTTACAAGAGAGATATGAAATGAAGTCACTAAATACCTCAACCATACTTCACCGTCATAGTTTGCTGCTTTGAAATGTAACACATTCATCATGCCGCAGATTTACATTTGCATAGGAATATTAAGATTTCTCTCGTTGAGATGGGAAGTTAATGACTAATGATAGTCGCTTGGACTCAGAATTTGCGAGGGGAAAAAGTCTCCAAATGCAAACTAATTGGGAGGTGATGGAACGCGGCCGTTTGATGATACCAGTAGGGGGTGAAGGGAGGAACGTGGACGATATTTATAATAAAATAGATTAAGATATGGTAAAACTTACAGATAGTAAAATGCCAAAACACTAGGCATTAAAGAGGTTTTCTGGTATTCATGGTCTATCCTCAGGATACCATAAAAGAACACAGGCACTGCTCACCAATGCAGGAACAATGAAGGACGTTCTGTATAAAGGTACGACCACACAGCGTGGTCGTGAGGTCCTTATACAGAATGTCCTCCATTGTTCCTGCACTGGGCAGCGGTGCCTATTTTCTTCTATGGTATCGCAACACCAGGATCTTCCTAGGGATCTAAGTTAAGGCAAGCTGCAGCCACGTCAGGAGCTTTCTATATACCAGTACGAGAGTTGTGAGTAGGCATTTGGTACTTAATCCCACCAATTATGCTTCTCTTTTTGTTTTATACTTTACTCCTGATAGGTCAACAATAGAGATGAGCGAATTTCTAAAAAATTTGATTTGGCCGGTTCGCCAAACCTTTCGAAAACATTTGTTTTGATCCGAATTTATTCTTGGCAAATCCCGTTAAAAAAAATTATATTTCCTGGCTGCAGAGAGCCTTCATAGAACACTGTGCCTTGCAGTAACACCCATAAAGAGTCTACTGTGGTAGTGAAACAATACTGTGAGTCAGTATGACATGCAGATGACAGGCGTCGCTCTTAAAATCACTGTACACTTAACTTATTTGGGGAGTTACTGTGCCAAAACTGACCAAATAACTGAAGTGTAAACTCAGCCTTACAGATCAATGTTAGGGTCAAGCAGAAGCACACTCCTTTTACACCGTTGGCAGCTGAATCCACATAGATGTCTACAGAACCTGTTTTATAAAATGCTTATACAAGTAGAGCCCCCTCCCCCAAATTTGTGTTGATGTCACTGATTATTTTGCCCTTCCTCTGATCCGTCAGAACAATAACCCCCCAAAAAACGGATCCTGTCTGTGGAGCATCCGCAGAAACAGGTATATAGCACCCCTCAATCAGTATTTGGTGGAAACAGGTATATGACACCCCTCAATCAGTATTTTGTGAAAGCAGGTGTATGGCACCCCTCAATCAGTATTTGGTGGAAACAGGTATATAGCAGCCCTCAATCAGTATTTGGCGGAAACAGGTGTATGGCACCCCTTAATCAGTATTTGTCGGAAAAGGTATATAGCACCCCTCAATCAGTATTTGGCGGAAAAGGTATATGGCACCCCTCAATCAGTATTTTGTGGAATCAGGTGTATTGCAGCCCTCAATCAGTATTTGGTGGAAGAAGATATATGGCACCCCTCAATCAGTATTTGGCGGAAACAGGTATATAGCACCCCTCAATCAGTATTTGGTGGAAACAGGTATATGGCACCTCTCAATCAGTATTTTGTGGAAGTAGGTGTATTTCACCCCTCAATCAGTATTTGGTTGAAGAAGGTATATAGCAATAGCACCCCTCATTCAGTATTTAGAGGAAGAAGGTATATGGCACCCCTCAATCAGTATTTGGCAGAAAAAGGTGTATTGCACCCCTCAATCAGTATTTGGCGGAAACAGTTATATAGCACCCCTCAATCAGTATTTGGCGGAAAAAGGTGTATTGCACCCCTCAATCAGTATTTGGTGGAAGAAGGTATATAGCAATAGCACCCCTCAATCAGTATTTAGTAGAAGAAGGTATTTGGCACCCCTTAATCAGTATTTGGCAGAAACAGGTATATAGCACCCCTCAATCAGTAATTGGCGGAAACAGGTGTATGGCACCCCTCAATCAGTGTTTGGCGAAAACAGGTATAAAGAACTTCTCAATCAGTATTTGGCAGAAACAGGTATATGCCACCCCTCAATCAGGTTTTGTGGAAGCAGGTGTATCGCAGCCCTCAATCAGTATTTGGTCGAAGAAGGTATATGGCACCCTTCAATCAGTATTTGGCGGAAACAGGCATATAGCACCCCAAAAACAGTATTTGGCGGAAACAGGAATATGCCACCCCTCAATCAGTATTTTGTGGAAGTAGGTGTATTGCACCCCTCAATCAGTATTTGGTGGAAGATATATTGCAATAGCACCCCTCAATAAGAATTTAGTGGAAGAAGGTATATGACACCCCTCAATCAGTATTTGGCGGAAAATGGTGTATAGCACCCCTTAATCAGTATTTGGTGGAAACTGGTAAATAGCACACCTCAATGAGATTTGCCTGAAGCATAATATGCCTATGCCAACATCTTCGATAAAAAGGAGGCTGAGACCTTACCTCCACACAGGCCCTGATTGTCCTATTAATCTAGTTTCTGGTTCTTCACCTACCCGTGGTCGCATTTATCCTCTGTCACCTGCCGAGACACAGGCCATGTCCAATTATATTAAAGAAAATCTTGACAGAGGATTTTTCCGGAAATCATCTTCTCCAGCTGCCGCTGGCTTCTTCTTTGTAAAGAAAAAAGACGGTTCTCTCCGGCCATGTATCGATTACTAAATAAAATCATAATCAAGAACAAATACCCTCTTCCCTTTATTCCAGAGTTGCTCGACCGCCTCAGAGGAGCTAAGATCTTCTCTAAATTAGATCTGCGTGGGGCCTACAACTTGATTCAAGTTCGTCAAGGGGACGTGTGGAAGACCGCCTTTAACACCCGTGACGTCACAATGAATATCTGGTGATGCCCTTTGGACTAAGCAATGCATCTGCAGTATTCCAAGAATTCGTTAATGATATTTTCAGAGACTTGCTATACTCTTGTGTTGTGGTTTATCTACTGTAGATGATATCCTTGTCTTTTCTCCAGATTTGGCTACTCACCAGAAGCAGGTTCGTCTGGTCTTTCAAAGGTTAAGAAAAAATCGTCTGTATGTCAAGTTTGAAAAATGTCTCTTTGAACAAACCTCGCTTCCATTTTTGGGGTACATAATATCTGATACTGGCCTACAGATGGATCCTGAAATGCTGTCTGCTATTTTGAAGTGGCCTCGTCCTTCTGGTTTAAAGGCTATTCAATGTTTCCTGGGGTTCACTAACTACTACAGCCTGTTTGTGCCACACTTCTCTTCTTTAACCGCCTCCATTTCAACCTTCACGCGTAAATGGGCGAATCCCAAAAATTGCTGAGGTTGAATCAGCCTTTCAAGCCTTGAAACAGGCCTTCTCTGCGGGTCCAGTACTCCATCGTCCTGATGCCAGTAAGCAGTTTTTCTTGGAGGTGGATGCATTGTCTATTGGAGCTGGGGAGGTGCTTTCACAAAGATCTCCCTCAGCTAAGATGACAACATGTGGCTTCTTCTCCAGGGCCTTCTCCGCTCCTAAACACAACTACTCAATTGCGGACAGAGAGTTGTTGGCCATCAAGATGGCATTGGAGAAATGGCGATACCCTCTGGAAGTCATCCGGTAGTGATCTATACTGACCACAAGAATCTCACCTACCTACAGTCTGCACGGAGACTTAATCCACGCCAAGCTAGATGGTCCCTGTTCCTTTGCTCAATTTGATTTTGAATTTGTTCTTTACTTTCGTGCTGCAGATAAGAACATCAAAGCAGATGCTCTTTCAAGATTCTTTGATTCCACTGACCAGGAGGAGGAGCCCTAATTCATCATTGATCCCGCTAAAATCTCGGCCTGTCCAGTCAAGCTACCCCAAAATTCCTCCTGGAAAAACCTTTGTTGCAGAATCTCTCAGAGAGCGAATCTTACTATGTGGTCATTCATCTAAAGTGGCAGCTCATGCTGGTCAGAGAAAGACCTTCAGGTTCATCGCACAGTGGTACTGGTGGCCATCCATGCGACAAGACATCCAAGGATTTGTAGCGGCTTGTCTGTCCTGTGCGCAAAATATAAAGCGGTTCTGCTGCAATACCGCAGGTATATAGAGGGACAAGCGTTATTGGAACAACTATTTGCAACGGGTGTGATATACCTGTTGCCCCCCAAAAAACTGATTGAGGGGTGCGATATATCTGCTTCCACAAAATACTGATTAAGGGGTGTGATATACCTACCTCCACAAAATACAGATTGAGGGGTGTGATATACCTGCTTCCACCAAATATTGATTCAGGGGTTCTATATACCTGTCTCCACAAAATACTGATTAATGGGGTGTGTTATACCTGCTTCGACAAAATACTGATTGAGGGGTGCAATATACCTGTTTACTCAAAATACTGTTTAAGGGGTTTGATATACCTGCTTCCCCAAAATACTGATTGAGGGGTGCGATATCCCTGCTTCCACCAAATATTGATTCAGGTGTTCTATATACCTGTTTCCACAAAATACTGTTTAAGGGGTTTGATATACCTGCTTCCCCAAAATACTGATTGAGGGGTGCTATATCTCTGCTTCCACCAAATATTGATTCAGGAGTTCTATATGCCTGCTTCCACCAAATATTGATTCAGATGTTTTATATACCTGTTTCCACAAAATACTGTTTGAGAGGTGTGATACACCTGCTTCTACAAAATAATGATTAAGGGGTTCTATATACCTGCTTCCACAAAATAGTGATTGAGGGGTGCAATATACCTGCTTCCACTAAATAATGATTGAGGGGTGCGATATACCTGCTTCCACCAAAAATTTATTCAGGGGTTCTATATACCTGTTTCCACAAAATATTGATTGAGGGGTGCAATATACCTGCTTCTACAAAATACTGATTAAGGGGTTCTATATACCTGCTTCCACAAAATACTGATTGAGGGGAGAAAATTACCTGCTTCCATAAATTACTGATTAAGGTGTTTGATATACCTGCTTCCATCATATATTGATTCGGTGTTCTATATACCTGTTTCCACAAAATACTGATTGAGGGGTGCGATATACCTGCGTCTACAAAATACTGATTAAGGAGTTCTATATACCTGCTTTCACAAAATACTGATTGAGGGGTGCGATATACCTGCTTCTACAAAATACTGATTTAGAGGTGTGATATACCTGCTTCCACAAAATACTGATTAAGAGGTTTGATATACCTGCTTCCACAAAATACAGATTGAGGGGTGCGATATACCTGCTTCCACAAAACACACAGGGAGAGACACACACAGGGAAAGATACACACACAGGAAGAGACACACACACGGAGACACGCCCACACAGGGAGAGACACACACAGGGAGAGATACACACACACACAGGGAGAGATACTGTCACGGTGGACAGGAACTCAGATACACAAACAACCAAATACACAAGTGTCTAGGCTAGATGCTGGGGACAGGTCACCTCCTAGCACATCCCTGACTTCTCTCCCTATGCTGCTAAGCCCACTTTCAGACCTTGATGGTAGGTAAGAAGTGTCCTCGTGCCTGGGCTGCAAACACCCTAGAATCCCTGAGATGGTGAAAGGGGAGAAGGGGCAGAAGACACACAAATAGCCTAGACCGCAAACAACACAAACAGAAATGAAACTTATCTGAGCTGGAACAGACAATCCTTCCTTCCTGAATCCAAGACCAGAATGAATACTATAACCCGCACGGCCCTCTGGGATAGAAGACAATTTAAGCCAATGACCCCACCCAGAGCACCTGAAGGAAGGCGGATCCAGCATGATTCCAAAACAAACAAAAAGGTTAGACACGTGCTGCCAATCTGACAGACCTCCGCACACCGTCCGAGCAAGGCATGACAGTACCCCCCCTTCTACGGGTGACCTCCGGGCACCCCGGACCAACCTTATCCGGGTGGGCTCTGTGAAAAGCCCTAACCAGTCGGCTGGCGTTGACCTCCAGTGCCGGAACCCACATCCTCTCCTCGGGGCCGTATCCCCTCCAGTGTACCAGGTACTGAAGGGAACCCCGAAGAACTCTAGAATCAAGAATCCTGGAGATCTCGAACTCTAAATTCCCATCGACCAGAACAGGAGGAGGGGGCAATGGCGATGGTTCCACTGGTCTCACATATTTTTTCAATAAAGATCTATGGAACACATCATGGATCCTCCAAGTCTGCGGAAGATCCAGTCGAAACGCTACTGGATTGATCAGCGCAGATATTTTGAACGGGGCAATAAATCTTGGACCCAGTTTCCAAGATGGCACTCTCAATTTAATGTTTTAGTGGACAACCACACCAGATCACCCACACACAGGTCCAGTCACACGTCTCCTGTCAGCCATTCGCTTATATCTCTCACCCATTGTCTCCAAATTCACTTGTATCCTCCGCCAGATAGAGGATAAGGTAGAAGAAAATCTTTCCTCCTCTGGCATCCCAGAGGAACTAGTCCCAGAAAAGGTACCAAACTGAGGATGAAAACCATATGCGCCAAAAAATGTCGACTTACCCGTGGATTCCTGTCTACGGTTATTCAAAGCAAACTCCGCTAAGGGCAGGAATGAGGACCAGTCCTCCTGATTCTCCGCCACAAAGCACCTCAAGTAGGTCTCCAGGTTCTGATTAGTACGCTCAGTCTGTCCATTCGACTGCGGATGGAAAGCCGAAGAGAACGAAAGTTGAATGCCAAGCCGAGAGCAGAACGCCCTCCAGAACCTGGAGACAAACTGCGTGCCCCTATCAGAAACCACATCCGAAGGAATACCATGCAATCTCACGATATTGTCAACAAAAATTTGCGCAAGAGTCTTGGCATTAGGCAGACTAGTTAACGATATAAAATGAGTCATCTTGCTAAAACGATCAACTACCACCAAAATTACTGTTTTCCCCGAGGAACTCGGCAGATCCGTAATAAAGTCCATGGACAAGTGCGTCCAAGGACGAGACGGAATAGATAAAGGAAGGAGTGAACCAGCCGGTCGAGTATGAGCAACCTTAGATCGTGCACAGGTCTCACACGCTGCCACGTAATCCTCAATGCTCCTACGTAACCCGGGCCACCAGAACCTCCGAGACACAAGGTCACAGGTGGACTTACCACCAGGATGTCCGGCAAGGACAGTATCGTGATGTTCCTTGAAAACCTTGTATCGCAGTTCTTCGGGAACAAACAACCTCCCTGGGGGACAGGAACCAGGAGCCCCCTCCTGGGCTCCCAACACCTCCATCTCCAATTCGGGATACAGAGCGGAAACCACAACCCCGTCAGCCAAAATCGGAGCAGGATCCTCTGAATCACCTCCCCCAGGAAAACTGCGAGACAACGCATCTGCCTTGATGTTTTTGACCCCCGGACGAAAAGTAACAACAAAATTGAACCTGGTAAAAAAACTGTGACCATCTGGCCTGTCTAGGGTTCAGACGCTTGGCAGATTGCAGGTAAGCCAAATTCTTATGATCCGTATAAACGGTAACGGGGTGAGAAGCCCCCTCCAACCCTCCAAAGTGACGCCATTCCTCAAAGGCCAACTTTATAGCCAGCAACTCTCTATCTCCCACATCATAGTTCCTCTCGGCGACCGAGAGCTTCTTGGAAAAGAAAGCACACGGGACCCATTTGCCAGGAGAAGAACCCTGCGACAGCACCGCTCCCACCCCCACTTCTGATGCATCCACCTCCACCACGAATGGTTGAGACACATCGGGCTGCACCAGAATGGGAGCAGACGCAAAACACTCCTTAATAGTCGAAAAGGCCTGCAATGCCTCCTCCGACCAAACAGAGACGTCAGTGCCCTTCTTTGTCATATCAGTCAGAGGTTTAACAATGGTGGAATAGTTTAGAATAAATTTTCTATAATAGTTAGTAAACCCCAAAAACCGCATCAAAGCTTTCTGATTCTCTGGTCGGTCCCATTCCAGAACCGACCAGACTTTTTCGGGGTCCATACGAAAGCCAGAGTCGGAAAGCAGATATCCCAAAAACGGAAGCTCCTGCACAGAAAACACAAATTTTTCCAATTTGGCATATAACTAATTCTCCTGAAGGATCGTCAAAACCTGTCTCACATGATCCTGATGGGTCTTCAGATCAGGAGAGTAAATTAAAATGTCATCTAAGTAAACTACCACGAACCTCCCCACGAAGTGATGAAAAATGTAATTGACGAATAGCTGAAATACCGCTGGCGCGTTCGTCAACCCAAAAGGCATAACCAGATTCTCAAAATGACCCTTGTGCGTATTGAAGGCCGTCTTCCACTCATCCCCTTCCTTGATTCTGATCAGATTGTAGGCCCCTCTCAAATCCAACTTGGAGAACACCCTGGCACCAACAATCTGATCAAAAAGGTCGGAGATCAAAGGAAGGGGATACGGATCCCGGACCGTAATACGGTTCAATTCCCGAAAATCCAAGCACAGTCTCAGTGATCCATCCTTTTTCTTGACAAAGAAAAAACCTACTGCCACCGGAGACTTAGATGGCCTAATATGACCTTTTGCCAAACTCTCGGCGATATACTTTCGCATGACCTCTCTTTCAGGTTGGGAAAGATTGTAAAGGCGAGACTTTGGCAACTTAGCTCCTGGGATGAGATTAACTGGACAATCATAGTCACGATGAGGGGGCAATTCCTGGGTCCCACCCTCCGAAAAGACATCCGCAAAGTCTGAGAGATATTGAGGTAGAACCGCAGTGGACACCCCAGAGATAGATGTGCCAAGACAATTCTCCGAACAAAATTCTCCCCAACCAATAATTTGTCTTGCTTGCCAATCAATAATTGGATTATGTTTTGTCAACCACGGTAAACCTAGGACTATAGGAGCAGGCAAATCCCTCATGACAAAACAAGATATAAACTCTACATGTGAATCACCCACCCTCAACTGAATACCATGTGCAATATGAGTGAGACTCCTTTGAGAAAGAGGTGAAGAATCTATAGCAAACACCGGAATCTCCCTTTCTAAAGTGCACGTACTTAGACCCAGATTTTGAAGAAAGAGAAAGTCAATAAGGTTTAACCCAGCACCACAGTCAATGAATACCTCCACAGAAAATTTTCTTGAGTCTAGCGCCACCATAGCTGGAAGGAGAAAACGAGAATTACAGGGAGCTTGCATACCTGCTTGTTCCACTACTGCATTCACGCTACCAAGAGTCAGGACGTTTTTTTTTGTCTTTCATATCATGCGGTTTAACAAAAGGACAAGCAAAAACAAAATGGTCACTTTTTCCACAGAAGTAACATAGTTTATGTAATCTCCTAAAGTTTTTCCTATCAGAACGAAAAGATATCTGACCCAACTGCATGGGTTCCTCCCCTACCCCAGAGTTATAAGTAATATCACCCTGGGCAGCAGGTGAGACGAAACCACACGCAGAAGGGATCCCTTGCGCGGAGGGACCCTTACACCTCTCTCTGATAAGTCTATCCAACCGTATAGCCAAAGACATGGCATTCTCTAGAGTATCCGGGTACTCATGAAAAGCCAGGGCATTCAACCTCTCAGATAACCCCTGACAAAACTGACTACGTAACGCAGGGTCGTTCCAACCTGACTCAGTAGCCCATCTCCTAAACTCCACGCAGTAAACCTCTGCAGTATGTTCACCCTGTAATAAGTTACGCAATTTAGATTCTGCCATCAAGACCCAATCTGGGTCATCGTAAATCAATCCCAGGGCTTTGAAAAATTCCTCCACCGACCGGAGGGCCAGAGAACCAGGCGGCAGCCCAGGATTGCGCGTCCCCTTTAAGCAGAGACATGATGATACCAACCCTCTGACTTTCATCACCTGACGAAAATGGACGCAGTCGAAAATACAGTTTGCATGACTCTTTAAAGCGGATAAAATCATCCGCACCCCCTGTAAATTTCTCGGGAAGAGCGACTTTAGGCTCCCCACCAATTTGACCTGCACCTGATGCCAGAACACTCTGACACTGTGTGACCGAACTACGCAGATCCGCAACCTCTAGGGATAATCCCTGCATGCGGTCAACCAGTGCATCAATTGACGCCATCACAAAACCGCTGAGTAATGGCAGTCACAGTATGGCGGGTTATAATGTCACGGCGGACAGGAACTCAGATACACAGACAACCAAATACACAAGTGTCTAGGCTAGATGCTGGGGACAGGTCACCTCCTAGCACATCCCTGACTTCTCTCTCTATGCTGCTAAGCCCACATTCAGACCCTGATGGTAGGAATGAAGTGTCCTCGTGCCTGGGCTGCAAACACCCTAGAATCCCTGAGATGGTGAAAGGGGAGAAGGGGCAGAAGACACACAAATAGCCTAGACCGCAAACAACACAAACAGAAATGAAACTTATCTGAGCTGGAACAGACAATCCTTCCTTCCTGAATCCAAGACCAGAATGAATACTATAACCCGCACGGCCCTCTGCGATAGAAGACAATTTAAGCCAATGACCCCACCCAGAGCACCTGAAGGAAGGCGGATCCAGCATGATTCAAAAACAAACAAAAAGGTTAGACACGTGCTGCCAATCTGACAGACCTCCGCACACCGTCCGAGCAAGGCATGACAGATACACACACACAGGGAGAGATACACACACACAGGGAGAGACACACACACAGGGAGACATACACACAGGGGGAGACACACACACAGGGACAGACACATACATAGGGACAGACACATACACACAAGGACACACACAATGGGATGGTCAAATACACACAGGGACAGATACACACACAGGGACAGACACACACACACACAGGGGCGGTCAATTACACACAGGGACAGATACACACACACAGGGACAGACACACACACAGGGACACACAGACATAGGGACAGACTCACACACACAGGGACAGACGCATACACACAGGGACAGACACACACAGGGACAGACACACACACAAAGGGAAAGACACACACAGACACACACAGGGACAGACACACACACAAAGGGAAAGACACACACACAGGTACAGACACACACAGGGACAGACAGATACACACACAGGGACAGACAGACACACAGGGTCAGAGACACACACACACAGGGACAGACAGACACACACAGGGACAGAGACACACACACACACAGGGACAGACACATACACACACGGGCGGTCAATTACACACAGGGACAGATACACACACACAGGGACAGACACACACACATGGACAGGGACACACACAAAGAAAGACACACAGACATAGGGACAGACACACAGACACAGGGACAGACGCACACACACAGGGACAGACACACACACAAAGGGAAAGACACACACACAGGGACAGACACACACACAGGGACAGACAGACACACGGGGTCAGAGACACACACAGGGACAGACAGACACATACAGGGACAGAGACACACACACACACACAGGGACAGATACACACAGGGACAGACACACACACACAGGGACAGACACACACACACAGAAACAGACACACAGCTAGGCCCCCCCACCTTCCAGCCAGGCTTCTATCTGTACAGGAACACACATCTCTGCTCCTCCTGCATCTCCCCCACTAGTCACAAAGGCGGATGACATCAGGAAGGTCCTTTAACCCAGTAGGAAACTACATCTACCCTGTTCTGAGTCCTGGGGCCGCCCACCCCAGCATTGCACAGGGTGAAAATTGTCTGCATTGCTGGGGTAAGCTGCCCTAGAATTCAGAACAGGCAGTTTAATGAAGACCAGGAAACAGCTGCAAGAGTAAGTGGACACAGTGGGCCCCGGCACTTGCCCTGGTGTGCCGGGTGCTGACGCCAGCCCTGTAACCTGCTTCCACAAAATACTGATTGAGGAGTGCGATATACCGGCTCCCACCAAATACTGATTGAGGCCTGCGATATACCTGATTCCCCAAATACTGCTCTTCTCTAGGGACTTTGGCACAGGGTCATTTGGAAAATGACAGGCAGAGGAAAAGGCAGGCCGTTCCGCAGGGGGTGTAGGGGTCGGGCAGGTGCACCAGGCCGGAGCCTAAGTGGGATGTTGGAGAAGGTGCGTGCGATTACGTCAAAGGACACAACAGAGTGGCTCACTCAGCCTTACTCTTCTGCACCCTCCTCATCCTCTGTTTTTGCACCCTCTTCACTCTCTTCTGTGTGCACCCCCAAAGACACCACCACCACCATAGCCCCTCCACTCGAGTCAGAGGAATTATTTTCCCATCCATTCCCAGACCTTACTGATGCACAGCCATTCTTGGCATCGGATGAGGAAAAGAAGGTAGCAACGGCCGCCACCCAGCGGTCTGACGACAGTACCCAGATCAGCCCAAAGAGGGTGGTCCCCGCTGTTGCTGCCTACTCCGAGATCTCTAATGTCAGTGGTGGTGAAGGTGACGATGATGACGTGTCGATAGTTGTCATGTGGGTGCCCACAAGAGAGGAAGAGGAGGGGAGTTCAGAGAGAGAGACGGAGCAGCAGATAGGGAGGAGAAGCAGGCAGAACTCGCAGTGCACCGGAGGCAAAAAGCAGACTGCAAATGTATCTGGAGCGAGCCATTCACCATGCATGGTCACATCTTGCGCTCCCAGGACGCTGGCACATGGCTCTGCAGTGTGGGCTTTTTTTAACGCGTCAGCTGCTGACCATAGTGTTGCCATCTGCAGCCTGTGCTGTCAAAGCATTAGTCGTGGTAATGATTCCACAAATAGAGATAAATAAGCGGCACTCACCATTCAATGCAAATATTTCTTTTACTGGGTACAGAGAGGGGGATAACAAAAACAGTGCAATCACAGGAACATGGTGACGGACGTTTCGCGTATCACCGCTTCATCTGGCCAATACTGTCAACCCTTTGACGCAAATGACATCATCTTTTATGCGCCATGCGCGCTACTTAGGCGCATGATGTTGGCATAGACAGTCACATAACATTGCGAATGTATGCTACATCAGCATGCAGGGTTATACATCAATGTTACAAAATAAGATGTCCATGAAACATTAAAAACAACAGCAAACAACATACATACAGAGAGTGCAGAATTATTAGGCAAGTTGTATTTTTGAGGATTAATTTTATTATTGAACAACAACCATGTTCTCAATGAACCCAAAAAACTCATTAATATCAAAGCTGAATATTTTTGGAAGTAGTTTTTAGTTTGTTTTTAGCTTTAGCTATTTTAGGGGGATATCTGTGTGTGCAGGTGACTATTACTGTGCATAATTATTAGGCAACTTAACAAAAAACTAATATATATATATATTCAATTATTTATTTTTACCAGTGAAACCAATATAACATCTCAACATTCACAAATATACATTTCTGACATTCAAAAACAAAACAAAAACAAATCAGTGACCAATATAGCCACCTTTCTTTGCAAGGACACTCAAAAGCCTGCCATCCATGGATTCTGTCAGTGTTTTGATCTGTTCACCATCAACATTGCGTGCAGCAGCAACCACAGCCTACCAGACACTGTTCAGAGAGGTGTACTGTTTTCCCTCCTTGTAAATCTCACATTTGATGATGGACCACAGGTTCTCAATGGGGTTCAGATCAGGTGAACAAGGAGGCCATGTCATTCGTTTTTCTTCTTTTATACCCTTTCTTGCCAGCCACGCTGTGGAGTACTTGGACGCGTGTGATGGAGCATTGTCCTGCATGAAAATCATGTTTTTCTTGAAGGATGCAGACTTCTTCCTGTACCACTGCTTGAAGAAGGTGTCTTCCAGAAACTGGCAGTAGGACTGGGAGTTGAGCTTGACTCCATCCTCAACCCGAAAAGGCCCCACAAGCTCATCTTTGATGATACTAGCCCAAACCAGTACTCCACCTCCACCTTGCTGGCGTCTGAGTCGGACTGGAGCTCTCTGCCCTTTACCAATCCAGCCACGGGTCCATCCATCTGGCCCATCAAGACTCACTCTCATTTCATCAGTCCATAAAACCTTAGAAAAATCAGTCTTGAGATATTTCTTGGCCCAGTCTTGACGTTTCAGCTTCTGTGTCTTGTTCAGTGGTGGTCGTCTTTCAGCCTTTCTTACCTTGGCCATGTCTCTGAGTATTGCACACCTTGTGCTTTTGGGCACTCCAGTGATGTTGCAGCTCTGAAATATGGCCAAACTGGTGGCAAGTGGCATCTTGGCAGCTGCACGCTTGACTTTTCTCAGTTCATGGGCAGTTTTTGCGCCTTGGTTTTTCCACACGCTTCTTGCGACCCTGTTGACTATTTTGAATGAAACGCTTGATTGTTCGATGATCATGCTTCAGAAGCTTTGCAATTTTAAGAGTGCTGCATCCCTCTGCAAGATATCTCACTATTTTTGACTTTTCTGAGCCTGTCAAGTCCTTCTTTTGACCCATTTTGCCAAAGGAAAGGAAGTTGCCTAATAATTATGCACACCTGATATAGGGTGTTGATGTCATTAGACCACACCCCTTCTCATTACAGAGATGCACATCACCTAATATGCTTAATTGGTAGTAGGCTTTCGAGCCTATACAGCTTGGAGTAAGACAACATGCATAAAGAGGATGATGTGGTCAAAATACTCATTTGCCTAATAATTCTGCACTCCCTGTAGAGCATTGAGACATCACAGAAAGACACTCATATTAGAAGATCTTACACGGTCAGCAAGGCGACGTTCAGCGGCGACATCACCTGCCCGTCAGACGTCTGATTTGTGACAGCCGGACGCGCTGTAACTTCACCTTGTATATGCTTGATAGGCTGCTCCAGCAGCAACGTGACATTAATGACTACCTGTACGAACTCTGCAGCAGGACAGGTTCTGGGGAGCTTGTTTTTTTTTTCACTGCGCCAATGGCTGCTCATGCGCAATGCATGCAGACTTCTGCAGCCATTTGATTAGATCACCAAACAGGTCAGTCGCAGCCAGGGCACCATCAGTGGCATCATACCTTACGCCTTCTTTCTGGAGCGTGCACTGCGTCATGTCATTGATCAAGCCGTCAAGGAGTAGGAGCTGGAAGATGAGGAATTCGCAGTGCTGAATGAATTCCCAGAAAGAGATACTCCATCTGACACAAGTCAGCAACAGTCTGAAGAGGAGTCAGAGGAGGATGGTGGCTGGGGGAGGAGGAGGAGAAGCAAGAAGAGCAGGCTTTATGGTGGACTTTAAACTTTTTGGGGATTCCTGGTGTTGTCCGTGGCTGGGGGGAGGAGACCGAGGACGACATTCTCCTGGCCTATGAGCAGGAGCCAGGGCACTCCACCGCTACCAATTTAGTGCAAATGGGGGCCTTCATGCTCCAGTGTTTGAAGAGGGACCCCCGTATAAAAAACATAAAGGGAAAGGACCAGTACTGGGTGGCAACATATTTAAACCCCCGTTTCAAACACAAAATGGCGGACATGTTACCAGCATCACAGAGTGCTGTCAGAATGCAGCATTTCCAGGCCTTGCTGTGAGAGATGCTGCATTCTGCTGTTGCGGGCACTGACAGAGGCATTTCCAGCCAAGAAGAGGGTGGTTTAAAGATGTGTTGGTCTCTTCGGATATGAGATCATTCTTGCAGCCAACCCATCGAGAGCCGCCCACCGGATCCCGTCTCAGGGAACGCCTAGACCGACAGCTGTCCAACTACATCGGGTTAACGGCCGATGTGGATGCTCTGAGAAGCAAGGGATCCCTGGACTACTGGGTGTGCAGGCTTGACCTGTGGCCAGAGTTGGCACAATTTGCCATGGAACTCTTGGCTTGCCCCTCATCAAGTGTCCTGTCCAAAAGGACGTTCAGTGTAGCAGGGGGGATCGTGACCAATAAGCGCACTTGCCTAGCTCACGACAGTGTGGACTACCTCACATTTCTAAAAATGAATGAGGCATGGATCTCGGAGGAATTGAACACCTGTGACGACCATGTGTAATTACATTTCCTCGTGCCATCCCACACATATCCACCACCACCCAGAACAAAGAATGGTCCTTGTGTTATGTATATACAGCGGCATAAAAGGCCTTTTCTGTCAGGTGAATGCCTAATTTTTGGGGCCTGTACTACACTGGCCTACAGTAAAATTTTTAGCCAGTGACCGCCTAATGTACCTCCAGCTAGGGGTGGGCGATATGGCCTAAAATCTATATTGCAGGGATGGCCAACCTGTGGCTCTCCAGATGTTGCAAAACTACAACTCCCAGCATGCCTAGACTGCCTACAGCTATCAGCCTATAGCAGGGCATAGTGGGAATTGTAGTTTTATAACAGCTGCAGAGCCGCAGGTTGGCCAGCCCTGCTATATTGCAATATAATTTTAAGCATATGCGATATATAGCGCAATATATTGTTTTCTATATTTGGGGGGGTGTTTAAACTTTTTTTTTTTTTTTACTTTTTATTTATTAACTATTAGCCTCCTTAAGGGCTAGAACCCTTGTCATATTCACCCTAATAGATCTGTACTAGGGTGAATAGGACTTTACACTCTCCCTGCTGCCCTGTGCTTTGTGCACACAACAGCAGGGAGCTGACATGGCAGCCAGCCTCTCATGTGCCCCCCAGCCTCTCATGTGCCCCCCAGCCTCTGATCCGCCCCCCAGCCTCTGATCTGCCCCCCAGCCTCTCATTTGCCCCCCCAGCCCCTGATCCGCCGCCCAGCCTCTCATTCGCCCCCAGCCTCTCATATGTGCCCCCCAGCCTCTGATCCACCCCCCTGCCTCTTATCTGCCCCCCAGCCTCTCATGTGCCCCCCAGCCTCTCATGTGCCCCCCCGCCTCTGATCTACCCCCAGCCTCTCATGTGCCCCCCCAGCCTTTCATGTGCCCCCCCAGCCTTTCATGTGCCTTCCCAGCCTTTCATGTGCCTTCCCAGCCTTTCATGTGCCCCCCAGCCTCTCATGTGCCCCCAGCCTTTCATGTGCCCCCCAGCCTCTCATGTGCCCCCCAGCCCCTGATCCACCTCCCAGCCTCTGATCCACCCCCCAGCCTCTGATCAGCCCCCCAGATTCTCATGTGCCCTCCAGCCTCTCCCTCTTATCAGCCCCCTCTGGTAACTCAAACCCACCCCTCCCTCCCCAGTATTAATCATTGGTGGCAGTGGCCACAGGGTCCCCCTCCTCCCCCCCCCATCATTTGTGGCAGTTCCGATCGGAGTCCCAGCAGTGTAATGCTGGGGCTCCGATCGGTTACCATGGCAGCCAGGAGTCACGCTACTGAAGTCCTGGCTGCCATGGTATGTTAATGAGCAGCATTATACTCACGTGCGCCGTGGCCGCCGGACGCCCCTACCGATGAACTGCAGCATCACTTGAATGGGAGCTGAGCTGGAGTACCCTGGTACAGCTACGACATGGAGCCATGGAGCCTTGTGGTTCTGTTTCCATCCACTGTTTAGTTTCCGGGGCTGACTGTTGCTCGAAAGAGCTGATCAGTGGTGGTGCTGGGTGTCAGACCTCATCTAATCAGTGACCTATCCTGAGGATAGGCTATTAATATTTAAATACTAGAATACCCCTTTAAAAGACAAAAGCATTGTTTAAAGAACAATTCCTTAAAATGTCATAACAAAATCCCAATCAATTTTAAGTAGCCCTGGATATGAGTATACTAAATGCTACGCAGCCAGATATTAGCTAACCCTCAGTGGACGTTCACACAATGGCTTTTTAGCAGACATTTCCCTTCAATAAGCCGCCACTCTGCGATCCTCAGTGCTGCATCCCATTGAAATGTATTGAAGGCAGAAAGGAAACAACTGCCGACCGAATTTCAATGGGCTGTCCTCACCAAAATTATGCTGAAAAAGTTGTCATGTGAACACCCCCAAAGGCAGTTTTTTTTATTAATTTGGATATAGGTCTTTTGAAAATGCATTTCCTCTTTCCCGTCTGATTAACGGGTGGGTTAATCCTGATGTGATGCTAATGACATGTGCAGGATTCTTGGAAAGTCAGATGTCTCCTCATTTCTGTTGAATTCCTCCACTAAAGCTGTAAGCATACCCACAGGGAGAAAGTGTAACGGACGTGCCGAGACATACGGACGTCCCCGCGACAGTGGGTGACAAAAGATCTGTGAGACTGGCAACACGTGCTTTGATCTGATAGGTTTCCTTGTGGATCAATAGACGTCTGTGTTGTTTCTGGTACTGGCTGCACCTCTAACCTCCAGGTGTTGCTATTGTGGTCATTTAACTTTCCTTATTTATAGTTGCTTCTCCCACAATGCTGTGTGGTTATAGCTTCAGTGGTATCTGTGGTCTGCTGGTGTTTAGTTCTCGGCTGAGTTCCTGTTGCTTCCATAGCTATTGGCAAGTTGCTTCCTTTCTCTTTTGCATTTTGTTTTGGTTTTTCTGTGTGTTGTTTTTTCCTGCCCTTTGTTATAAGCCTGAGGGAGACTCCTGGTCGTCATTCCTTTCTGGAGGAACAGGTAGTCTCAGTCCTGTCACTATCGCCAAGGTCTTATAAGGTGAGTACTCACCTACCTTTGGGGTCTGTTCATACTGATAGCCAGTCAGGACTGTGACTAGGAATTTGACTAGGAGGTGTCCTTCTTTCTTCCCTTGCTTTCAGGCCTTGTTCCTTGTTCCCTCTCCTTCTTCGTCCGGTGTGGTATCTCCCTCCCACACACGGGCATGACAGAAAGAGATAGATACTTACTGTATTGCTTCAGACATTCTTTTAGAGACTGAGGGGCCCCAGAAAGGAAAAGGGGATCTACAATACGATAGAAGTCGTGCCAATATTCTATAATAGGTTATATTACAAAGTTTACAATGTATTAACAGATAAATGCATATACATAATACGATTGTAAACTTAAAGGGGTTCTGCAATTTGTTTAAACTGATGATCTATCCTCTGGATAGATCATCAGCATTTGATCGGCGGGGGTTCAACACCCGGGACCCCTGCAGATCAGCTGTTTGAGAAGGCAGCCGCGGCCTTCTCACTGTTTACCGTAGGCCTAGTGATGTCACGACTAGTATCAACTGGCCTGGGCGGGGCTAAGCTCCATTCAAGTGAACAGAGCTTAGCCGCGCCCAGGCCAGTTGATACTAGTCATGACGTCACTGGGCCTGCGGTAAACAGTGAGGCCGCGGCACTCCTAGAGCGCCGCTGCCTTTTCAAACAGCTGATCGGCAGGGGTCCCGGGTGTCAGACCCCCGCTTATCACAGTAAGGGAGAAAAAAATAAATCACCTTCTCCCTGGCTGTGACGCTCTACGCTGCGATTGGACAGCGTTACAGCCATAGAGAAGGAACGCCCAGAGAGAAAAGCTGATGTCTCCTCCCTGGTGTTCCGATGCTGTTACTTAGCATACAGCGTGGGAAAATGTAACGGGGGCCACAGCGGCGCAACGGATCGGCGCCCAGAAATAATAGTAAGTGCAGGGACATCCCCCAAGTATGCCCTACATGCTACTTAGTTAATAAAGTATGAACCCATGAATGCAGCAGCGGCACTTGTGTTCTCCCTCTTGCCCAGGGTCCAATCAAGATTAAAGATGGCCCTGTATCTTCTGTTCTGGATTCTCCTCAATTGGCCAGAGTAGAGAGCAGCTTTTGCACTGGAGGACCTGCTCTGTCCATAGATTTCATTGGTGCTCTGTAATGTTTAAAGTCCCCTGTGGGGGTGCTGTATAAAAACTAGACACCTACTGAAGCCACCTCACCAGGTTGGTTGGGGTCAAGGGACTCCTGTTCTGGCACCTGCATTTATCATACTTTTAGGTGGCATCCTATGGATGGGAATACCCCTTCTAGAGTTTCTCGTGTATCTATATTACCATGGTTTGCCCTGTAGTATCCATATATTTCAGGGAAGAGGCTTAATAAAACAAACTAATTTGGAATTGTGAACTTGGAACATTATTTCACCACCATTACTGTAATTACCATTTTAATAGTCAGTAGATTTCAAAAATGCTCATATAAACGTGTGAAATAGATCAGAGCGGTTTTATGTTGACATGACAGCCACACATTAAAAAAGTATAATGGTTGCAATCTACATATGGTCTCCTAGGGGTCTATAGCCTTCTGTCTTAATTCAGCTGATATACATATATTTATTCAGCGAGTCCCTGGCCATAAAGTGTAGAGCCAGAAGACAAATGGCTCCTTACACAAAGCTCTCGTAGTCCCCTCGGACCAGCTTCTATTAATTATTATCCCCTTTATAAAAAGAACCTGAGTTCTTTGAAGAAAAAAAAAGATAAATACATATATCTAAGGAATTTTATGTGAGGAAATCATTATTGCAGATGACACTTGTGTGTGCGCATACAATGGAGAACATGGAGGCTGCCATCAACATAGTCTTCTTCAAATATATATGTGTATAGGTATATATATATATATATATATATATATATATATATATAGATAGATTTGATTTAGTAAATATTCAATTTTTTATACTAAATGTAATATGTAAATAAAATATAATTTGTAGAATTAATAATAATGGTACAGTATGCAAATTATATGGATAGATAGATAGTTTTTTTTTTTGCACTTTTTCCTTATATTTTTTTATGATTTTTTTATAAATTTTTTCATTAAAAGACCTCTGGAGGACCCTGATACTTTTTAATTATTATTTTACTTTTGCCTTTTTTTAGTTTTTTATTATTTTCAGTTTTTATCATTGTTTTAACAGTGACATTTTTTCAATTTTTTTTCATTATTTCCACATAAAATGTCCCCCAAGAGGTCATTGTAAGACTTCTGGGGACACTGACATTTTTATTGTATTTTGTACTATTTCCCCCTCTTGTGGGGGCTTTGTACAAGGCACAGCTGTGGCTCAGCTCTGCCCCTGAGACACCTGACAACCACATCATTGAGGGGTGGATTTGGAACAAAAGGTGATCCTGGAAAAAAACCATAAAAGTGGCCCCATGTTGTAGATAGGTAAAAACTGACAGAAGGCGGAGCAACTTAATTAGGCAGGGCTAGCAATACCATAGTGCAGAGCAATATACTGCCCTAGCTGAACCAAATACCTTAGTGAAGCACAAAATACTGCCACCTGCTGCACAGTATTCAACTGTATTGCTGTCTTAAGGACACAGATACAGTTGAATTCAGGAGGACACCTGCGGCTGCTAGCCCGGTCCATAGGAGAGAATCAGATCATGATGTACACGGCTGGTGGCAGTGAGGAGGGTTTCGGTGGCCCTCCTATACATTGTCCCACCGGAAAATTTCCTGTAGAGTCTATGGCCAATCCGCCCCTGGCTATGCATCTATCTGAGGAGAAGGCAGAAGCATTAATAAACCGCTTCTGTCTTCTTCTCGGGTTCTGGGCTGTCGCTGGCAGCGGGGAGCCTAACTGTGCAGGAGCAGGACCTATAGTCCAGCACGGTGCAGCAGAACGGGTAGACGCAAACCATGCCCATTATAGCTATATGCGGTCCTCAGGCCGCGGGTTGTGCACCCCTGTCATGGAGTTTGTATGTTCTCCCCATGTTTGTGTGGATTTCCTCTGGGTTATGAGACACATAAATGAAGAGATAGATCTGGTGCCAAATATACAGATCTGGTTTGCCAGATGTTGAACAGTAGATTCATGGACAGCAGGAGTCCCCCAGAATCCCCCATACTATTAGAACTTCTGAATGGGAATATCTTAAATCAATGCCGCCATATACTGCCAAATGACACCATTTATTTTTCACATAATAACACTATACAGTACCAAAACACATAGACAAAGCCCAAATAACTGTGCTAGATAATTTCTAAATAACGCCACCATATGGTGCTGCACATAAAGTCATCAGGTTTCCACGTCTGCCAATGGCTTGTACTGTCTGAATTAAGATAGTGAACAGCTGACCCTTGATAATGGCTGCCCTGCAATATTTGCTTTTTGGTCATCTCTATGATTATGACTAGAGATGAACGAAGTTTTAAAAAATTTGATTCAGTAATTTTGCCGAAATTAGCCCAAAAATTTGATTAGTTAACATTTAATTTGTAACAAATCGCTATAAATCAGGTATACCCAGGCCACTCTGCCTTAGGTTACAGCCACAAGGAGGGGTCATGCTGTGGTGAAGAACAGTGTGGCCAATTAGCCCACAGATGCCTTTCATTTAATAATGAAGACTGCACTGTATAGTCCTCCTTCATTGTTAAAGGCTGCATGGCACTTAAACAGGGGCTGTTGCTGGCACTGGGTTTGGCTGGTTATGTGGGGGCACAATATGCAAATTATCTCCTGCAGGTTATTTGACAGTAAACACAGAATATTAATCAGCTCTGGCATACCCACTTCTCCAACCCCAGCACTCTCCTGCCCTACAGGTGGGAGCCCTTCTTCTGCCATCTGCTTTTCCTCCTTTTCCACATCATCTAATATCAATGAGAATATTTCATCAGGAACAACCAGCTCCTCCTCTCTCTGCATTTTGCTGACTTTTCTAGGACATGGAGACAAAGAAGGACGATTTGAAGGAAGTAAACCAGCAAAAGATGAGGATGGTCATCATTAAGACCTGGCCCCCCTAAGGGGTGCAGACTGGATGATATTGGTTGGCATACTGGCACTGGAATAATAAAGGCTTCCATCTTATTGGTATTGAATTATATTTCATAGTATATGGCTGATGTAGGAATGAATAAATAAATATAACTGACACATAATAAGTCTCCCTGCACTTTCCCTACACTCTCCCTGCATTCTACCGCCACTCTCCTTGCACTCTCCCTCTCCCATATTCTTCTATGAATTATTTTCAGCAACGCTGTCGCTAGCGCATGAGCGCGTGCCACGTCTCTCCCTATCACCTCACAGGACAATGGCCGAGACCATGCGGGATGAGGGTTTTATAGGGCTGTGTCATCACAGGGGATGGCTATCTGTGGATTGGCTGGCTGCACGGCATTATAAGTGATCTCACGTTCCTGGGCTTCTTACTTTCACTTTGTAACATGTGCAGAAGCCATTTTAGGAAAAACTGTGCAACAAAATTCAGATTAGTTGCAAATCAAAGTTTTCCTAAACTTTGGACCAAATTCCGCTTTGAATGCTTCGCTTCACTCCACACTAATTATGAACAGTACATGGCAACATACATATATTCTCTTTTCTATGGCTACCATACACCCGACAGGCTTACAGCATTGAAAATAATGAATCCAAGCCAGTAGACATCCAGCTCTTCGCATCTCATCTTCCTGCACTATTGACGGTATTTAAAATACACAACGCTTCTGCCATTACGTTGTTTGAAGTGCAATCCAACCAATTTACACAACGCAGACGTCGATCCGCACACCTCCAAATTTGTATTTATGTGACTTTTCTATTTTAAGGGGGAAAATAAAAGCGTACAACCTTGGAAGCGCGGTGTTATATCTCTGCAGCCAGAGAAAGGTGTACAGAACAGGATATAACTCTCAGCGGGATAAATTACAAGTGATGAGGGCTAACAGCATAAAGCTCCTATTTCAGGAAGTCTTCCAGGCAAAAGCAGAGATTTGGCAGTTTTAGCGTTCCTTTCAAGACAATACACGTACACCAAAAAACATTACTCTTCATAGCGTCCCCAGGAGGCTCCCCGCAATCATCTGTATGCTTGTGTTCATTGTAGGCCCTCAAACTCAACACAGATCTCCTTTATTAATTTTAATTTGTCATCAATAACCTGACAGACCCTCTTTCAGGCCGATAGAGTGAATTAACTGTTTCACTCACTATGTCAGCTATTAAAAATGTGATAATGATTAGCAGTAATGAGGTCAAATAAAGTAATGGGCAAAAAGTGCTGCTTGCTACAAGCAAAATGTATAACGTGGGAGGATTTATGAAGCTCATGTGCTGAAATGTAATTTAAAAACAGGATATTGCCACCTGCAACGCTGGCTCGTTGGGTTATCCGCATCGTTTAAACCTGTCGCCCTAATATGTTTATTTGGATTTGTCGTATATTACCGTCCATATAATTCCTAATAGCTGGGGCTAATTGTTCCGAGCAAAGTCATATAAGCTCGGAGGAATAAATAAAAAAGACTAGGAAATTGTTCGTACAGACGGCCGTAAATGGAAAAAACGTGTGCCGCCGAGAACAGGAACTTTCCATACATGTGGTGCGGGGTTGGTTCCATTTATGCAGGGGGGTGGATAATCCATCATAAATAGGGGAACACAAATAGAATTCTGCAGTTGTATAATGAGGCTCTTTTATTCGGAAGTCTTGAATAATAATGTTAGTGATGGGTGTCCCCTAGAGAATTTCACTTGCAGGCATTGCCTGGTCAGGACATTAAAGGGGTTCTGCCACCATTAAAAGTTGTTTTAATATAATACAGCATGATAAACTACTTATTTTTGTAATTTACGTTCTCTTACCTTACCAACATGCTTCAGTTGTGAGATATTCTCTTTACTTAATGGCGCCCCTTGATATTTATTCTGTATAGTAATGTGCATGTCCACCTACTGAGATGGTCGCACATGCTCAGGTCCATCCTTTAACTGCCCCCAGCCATATCTACTGTTAGAAACTGTGGCAGTTACAGAAAAATGTTAGGATGGCAGCCCACACGCGATGCCACTCTGCTCTTCCAGGTGGCTCAAGTGCTAGGCTAGACCTGTCCGCCTTCCTCTCTTCCTTCCTGGTGGGCCTCCTCTCACTGCCCGTGGGAGGGATCCGATCAGCTCTTATAAGTCCAACATGCCAATAGCCGGGGTATTCTGGGGTATTTAACAGGGTATTCTGGTTTAGGAGGGGATCGTTATTATATCCTACCAATGGAAACCCCACCGATCACAAGAACAAGAATTCATTTCTGCAAATGAATGGAGCGACCGGTCGAGCATGTGTGCATCCGCTCTATTAGTTTCTATGGGCATTCTGGAGATAGCTGAGTACAGCCATCTAATGGTTATCTCCTATCCTGTGGGTTCCAATTTGCTAGTTCCTGCAAAGGTGTGCAGTTTACATTTATTTGTCCATGTACTGACTTCTGCCTGTTTCCTGGATTTTGACCTGCCTGACTTCTGCCTGATTTCCATACTGGCTCTGAGCTGCCTGCTCTGACCTCAGAACAGTTTATCAGATTGTATGTACTCTGCCTGCCCTGACCTTGGCCTATCCCTGACTACAGCTTTGCCTGTTCTCTCAAGTGCTTTGTGGGTCAGCAGGTAGGATTGAAGGATTGGGTAAAAAGAAGCTGCTACACCTGTGAATACTTGGTAATTATGGGAACCTAACATATACTCTGTATTAGACCAATGGCTATCATCCCCTCACCTCAACCTCTAGAAAGAGGCGTGTTGTAATAACTGCTCAGTGTGCGCCACCTAGAGGTGGTTG